>NW_017216373.1:0-13229 GCF_001704415.2 Capra hircus
TCCATGTCAGCACTGGAGAGGAATCCTCAGCTTCCGGCCCCGACCCCACCGAAGTCTTAGGCGGCATCGACGGAGAGGAATCACGAGAGGCCCCTAGCAACACGCATGATGACTGGCGTTTCCTGCGGCCGCCAGAGCGGGTCCCTGAAGTCCCCGTCGTAACTCGAGAGCACCTGCTGAAACTCGGGAATATCCAGGAGCCTCTCCATTCCAGGCGACATGAGGCCCATTTCCGCTGAGGCATCTCGAGACTAACCACACCTAACCTCTGGAACTTCCAAAGGGTCCTTCACACCCTTGCTGCAACTCAAGAAGTTCCCCGACATACCCGTTCCTCTTCACATTCAGCCATAATGGTGGTGTCATCTGCATATCTAAGTTTATTGATATTTCTACCGGCAATCTTGATTCCAGCTCATGTATCTTCCATCCCAGCATTTTTCATGATGTACTCTGCATAGAAGTTAAATAAACAGGGGTGACAATATACAGCCTTTGCATACTCCTTTTCCTTTTTGGAACCAGTCTGTTGTTCCATGTCCTACTCTAACTGTTTGCTTCCTGGACTTTCATTCCAGATTTCTCAAGAGGCAGGTTAGGTGGTCTGGTATTCCCATCCTCTTTCAGAATTGTGGCTAAAAACAACAGTATATAAGGACCTTTTCCGATGTCAGGCCAAAGGAATTGTGTTTCCAGTCATTGAAGCCACACCTTGAATCACTGAGCACAAATTCATGGAATCTGTTCCTCAAGGGGGAATGATATTCTTTTTATACAAACTTAGTTACCTGATTTTATTACCTTACCTAATTGTTCCATCTGCTGTGAAATCCCACCCCCCTTACTTGTGGCAAATCTGCTAACACCTGCCTCACTGTGGGAGGGGGTCTCCCATAGAAAATTTCATAAGGACAACAACTATGGGAACGTGCAGGTTACCCGTAATATGAGTAAGTCTGCCGGAAGGCAAGCCCATCCATGTACAGTCAGTCTCTATGATCCCATTTTGAAAGTGTCTCTTCAAGAGTTTGGTTGTTTCTTTCCACCATTCCAGAACACTGGGGCCTAATATGCTGTAATGTAATTTCCACTGGATATTTAGAGCTTCACATACCTGTTAATTAACGCCGGGCTGCAAAGACAGGGCCATTGTCCGGATTCTATACTGGTTGGAAACCCAAGTCTGGGAATTATTTCTCAAATCAGCGAGCTACTTCGTTTTCTTTTTCAGATCAGGTAGGGAAGGCCTGCTGCCCAACCGGAGAAGGTACCTACTATTCTAGTAAGTTATGATAACAGGTGACTGGCCTTTGCTTCCCACGAAGGACACTCGCTTTCCCTGTATCCTGAGAACTCCACGTCTCAGCCAGTTGGAAAAGCGCTTCTTGGAGGTCATTATTCAGGGGCAATTTCCCCTGGAGCCCGGGGCCATAGGGAGCGGGCTCCACACTTCCCAGGGAAAGGCAGAGCCACAGCCACACATCTGTCCCATCCCCTTTGCTCTGTAGGAGAGCTCTAGTGAGCCTAGGTCTGTCAGGAAAATTCTTGGCTCCTATGGGGACACATTCTATGTGTGAAACTGCATCCAGGACCTAGGGGGCCACAGGGCGCCTGTTTCTCTCGGGGGCAGAGGGGGTGGGGGGCCTGAAGCAGTGCGGCCCAGCAACAGCTTCCACATCCATCCAATTGCTCTTTTCTTACCTCCTGATTAGAACTAGCTTTGTTCCAGCCTTTGGCAATTTGGAGGCAAGCGGGCCCCACTTCCTCCCCAAGGAGGCATGGGACCTACTTTGAGTGGAAAGGCCCCCTCACGGAGCTGAACCCAGGAAGGCACCCAGTCATGTCTGACACATTCCTGCATCCTGCTTCTTCCATGAGCAATACCGCTATAAGCTAGGAATGTCTTTCCAAGGCTCAGAAAGGACAGGGGAGATGCATGGTGCTGCCTCTGGAATTCGGTCCTCTGAGCAGACCTGGAGGTCTCCCTTGAAGGAGCTAACCAGTTTCTTCCAAATACAGGCTTGCAAACACACACTGGGTGGCTGCCTCTTCTTCCCTGTAGGACGATCACTTTCCCCGCATCCTGTGAACTCTGCATCCCAGCCTGCTGGAAAAGCGCTTCTTGGAGGTCATTTTTCAGGGACAATTTTCCCTGGAGCCCGGGGCCATAGGGAGGGCCCCATGCTCGCTGGGAAAGGCAGAGTCACATCCACAGTCTGTTCTACCCCTTTTGCCCTGTAGGAGAGCTCTAGTGAGCCTAGGTCTGTCAGGAAAATTCTTGGCTCCTATGGGGACACACCCTGTGTGTTAACCTGCATATCGGACCTAGGGGCCACAGGGCGCCTGTTCCTCTCGGGGGGGACCCTGAAGTGGTGCGGCCCAGCAACAGCCTGAACATCCATCCGATTGCTCTTTTCTTCCTTCTGATAGAGCTAGCTTTGCTTCTCGCTTTGGCATTTCGGAAGCCAGGGGGAGCCCCACCGCTGTTGTCCTGGGGTCTATTGGAGGTACCGGGTCTATTGGACCCCAGCATGGCACTCGACCCCCTCAGACACACTCCCGCAGCCTCCTTCCCATGGGCAGGACTGTTCTGACCTAGGAATGTGTTCCCAAGGCTCAGAAAATGCAGGGAGACACACGGCCCTGACTCTGGAACTGAGGCCGTTGGAGCAGGCCTGGAGGTCTGACGTCTGAGACGCCAAACACTTGCTGCAAGATACAGGTGTGAAAACACACTCTCTGGGGCTGCCTTTCCTTCCTCCAAGGAAGAGAGCTTTTCCAGTCTCCTCCGTGCTGAGTCATACAAGGCTGCAAAGGTCTGGCTTAGAGGGCATTTCTCAGCGGCAATGGCCCCTGAGGCCCTGCACCCAGGGAGGGATCCTACCCTCCCAGGGGAAGTCAAAGCAACCTCCAAACAGCTGTTCTCTCATGTTTCCTCTGCAGGAGGGAGCTAGTGAGCCCAGGTCTGTCTGGAACGTTCTTGGATCCTGCGGGGAAATCATCCTGGGAGCCCACCTGGATACCAGTCGTAGGGGCTAAAATTCGCATTTTCCTTCCTTGGAGCCCTAACGCAGTACAGCCTAGCAACTGCTTGAAAATCCATCCTGTTGCTGTTTTCTTCCCTCTGACAGAGCGAGCTTTGCTCCCCATTTTGGGATTTCAGAAGCAAGGTGGTGGCCTGCAACTCCTTGCCTGGGGTCCATTGGAGGTGCAAGGTGCCCTCGACCAGGTGACCCAGCATGACACCTGGCCCCCTCAGACACACTCCCGCAGCCTGCTTCCCCATGGGCAGGACTGCTCTCACCTAGGAATGTGTTTGCAAGGCCAGGAAACTGCAGGGAGACACAAGACCCTGATTCTGGCATTGAGTCTGTTGGAAACAGGCCTGCAGGTCTTCTGTCTAACAAGCCAAACACTTGCTGCAAGATACAGGCCTGAAAACACACTCTTGGGCTGCCTTTCCTTCCTCCAAGGAAGAGAGTTTTCTCAGACTCCTGTGGGCTGAGAGCCACACAGGGCTGAAAAGCACTTGCTGGGAGATTCTTTTTCATTGGCCATGGCCCCTGAGGCCCTGTGCTCAGGGAGGGCTCCCTCCCTCCCAGGGAAAGTCAAAGGAAGCTCCAAACGGCTGTTCAATCATGTTTCTGAGAGAGTCATTGCCAAGGCAGGTTTCTAAGAAGTTCAAGGGTCCCCAAGGAGAGAGGGGTCTAGAATTCTCAAGGAGGAAGAAAGGACAAACTGTTTTCCCCTCTACATTCCTTAGGATTAATATAACAATCATGCATCCTTCTTGAGGACGGTCTCTGGAAAAAACCTCCTGGCTAATCCTGTTATCTTAAAATGTCAATTATGGGAGTAGGTCTAGTGAGTCTTTACAACCTCCAGACATTCTTTTGTTCGTTGTCATAACTTATTGGAGAGTATATAACTCCATTACCAACACTAGCAAGGGGGTACGTTTTCTGCCCCTTGTGATGTCTCTGTCAGAAGCTTTCTCTATCTCCTTTATCCTTTAATAAAACTCTATTGCACAAAAGCTCTGAGCAATCAAGCCTCGTCTTGGGCCCTGGATTGAATTCTTCTCCTCCATAAGCCAAGAATCCCAGCATCTTTTCGTGGTTCAGCAACAATATTTCATTTCCTCTGCAGGAGAGAGCTAGTGAGCTTAGGTCTGTCTGGAACATTCTTGGATCCTGTGGGGAAAATATCCTGTGCACACATCTGGATACTGGGCCTAGAGGCCAAAATTTGCATTTCTTTCCCGGGGAGCCCTAACGTGGTGTGACTTAGCAACTGCTTGAAAATCCATCCCATTGCTGTTTTCCTCCTTCTGACAGAGCTAGCTTTGTTCCCTGCTTTGGGATGTCTCAACCGAAGGGCCGGTCCATAGCTACTCGCCTGGGGCCCATTGGATGTGCAAGGTGCCCTCGACTAGGTGACCCTAGCATGGCACTCAGCCCGCTCAGACACACTCCCGAGGCTTCTTTCTCATGGGAAGCACTGCTCCAACCTAGGAATGTGTCTGCAATGCTTGGAAAGTGCAGTGAGACACACAGCCCTGACTCTGCAATTGAGGCCCTCAGAGCAAGCCTGCAGCTCTGATGTCTGAGAAGCAAAAACACTTGCTGCAAAGAGAGGCCTGAAAACACACTCTCTGTGGATGACTTTCCTTCCTCTAAGGAAGATAGTTTTCCCAGTCTCCTGCTTCCTGAATGTCACACAGCTGGAATGCGCTTGCTTGGAGGTCGTGATTCAGTGGCAATGACCCCTGAGGCCCTTTGCCCAGGGAGGGCTCCCACACTCACAGGCAAATCAAAGCAACTTCCAAGTGAGTCAGCTCTTCACATCAAGTGGCCACAGTATTGGAGTTTCAGGTTCAGTATTAGTCCTTCCAATGTATATTCAGACCTGATTTCCTTTAGGATGGAGTGGTTGCGTCTCCTTGTAAGTCTAAGCGACCTACAAGCATCTTCTCCAACACCACAGTTCAAAAGCATCCAATTTTCAGCTGTCACTTTCTTTATAGTACATCTTTCATATCCATCCATGACATATGGAAAAACCATAGCCTTGACTGGATGGATCTTTGTTGGCCAAAGCAACGTCTCGGCTTTTTAATATGCTGTCTAGTTTTGGTCATCACTTTTCTTCCAAGTCATAAATATGTTTTAAGTTCATGGAGGCAGCCATCACCTGCAGTGATTTCCAAGCCCCCAAAAATAGTCTGCTGCTGTTTCCAATGTTTTCCCATCTATTTGCCATGAAGTGATGAGACTGGATGCAATGATTTTAGTTTTCTGAATGCTGAGCTTTAAGCTAACTTTTTCACTCTCCTCTTTCACTTTCATCAGGAGACTCTTTAGTTCTTCTTCACTTTCTGCCATAAGGGTGGTGTCGTCTGCATATCTGAGATTATTGATATTTCTCCCAGCAATCTGGATTCCAGCGTGTGCTTCCTCCAGCCCAGTGTTTCTCATGATGTACTCTGCATATAAGTTAAATAAGCAGGCTGACAATATACAGCCTTGACATATTCCTTTTCCTATTAAGAACCAGTCTGTTGTTCCATGTCCAGTTCGAACTGTTTCTTCCTGACCTGCATACAGGTTTCTCAAGAGACAGGTCAGGTGGTCTGGTATTCCCATCTCTTTCAGAATTTTTCCCAGTTTATTGTGATCCACACAGTCAAAAGGCTTTGGCATAGTCAATAAAGCAGAAATAGATGTCTTTTTTTCTGGAACTCTCTTGCTTTTTGAATGATCCAGTGGATGTTGGCAGTTTGATCTCTGGTTTCTCTGCATTTTTAAATCCCTCTTGAACATTTGGAAGTTCACAGTTCATGTGAACTTGGAGAATTTTGAGCATTACTTTACTAGTGTGTGAGATGAGTGCAATTGTGCAGCACCTTGAATATTTTTGTCATTGCCTTTCTTTGGGATTGGAATGAAAACTGACCTAATGACTAGATGTTTTCAATTGCATATGCTGAAAGAACTGGCTGTGCAGTTTTGAAGAAAAAAAAATCATTTTAACCCATTTTCTCTGAAGTGGCAAGGCATATCATGGCCATCCCTGAATCATAAAATCACCTTTTCTTTATGTAGTCATAGTTTCATGCCTAAATTATATGCCAACTCGTGCTCAAATGGACTCTGATGTCAGGGGCAGATCAACTAATAAAAAGCTTGGATTGTCCCTCTGGAGGAAAGTGAGATCTTGGTCCCACGAGAAGAATCTGAAGGGTTAAGGGAACTTGCAAGAGTGGGGAAAGCTTAGTCCATCCAACATGTACCAAAATCTTAAATAAGGCTTATTTACTTTACCTGAAGTAAAAAAACAGATGATGAAAACAATTATAAATCAATGAAAGGTAAAGAAATTCATAGTCTGTTATCAAAAATTGCATTCTAAGAAAACTTTGTTCTCTTAACCTAGAGAGGAGACTAAATTCCATCTGCTACCAGCTTACCAGAAGACAAACAAACAAACAAACAAATTATCGGTAAGCTTAAAAAAAGTATATTCCATATATCTTGAAGTAGCAGTATTTCTGCAAAGGCATCAGTGTGAAACCATAGAGGACATGGTTAAAACCTGATTAAATAGAAATTGACAATGTAATCTGGTCACTGCTGCGACTTGAAATGCTTTAATATGATAACTGGAATTATAACTGACAGCATTTGACCAGGACATATCAGATTTTCACGGATGTCACGATAATTTCTAGGATATCCTATATTAGGAACTGAAGGAATCTTTGAACCTAGGAAAGAAAACAACAGTCTCAAAGGCCCTTGCTGAATCATCTATCAGCAAGGAATGTCTTTGCAAGGATCGCAAAGTGAAGGGAAAATACACCGACCTGCCTCTGCAACTTTCGGTCCTCTGAGGCAGATCTGGAGGTCTCCCTTTGTATAAGCTAACCTGTTCCTTCCAAATAGAGGTTTGCAACACAAAACAAGTGGCCGCCTATTCTTCCCCGAAGGAGGCTCTCTTTCCCCACATCCTGCGAACTCCCTTTCCCAGCCTCCTGGAAAAGCGCTTCTTGCAGTTCCTTTCAGAAAATCCTATGGACGGAGAAGCCTGGTAGGCTGCAGTCCGTGGGGTCGCTGAGGGTCGGACACGACTGAGCGACTGCACTTTCATTTTCACTTTCATGCATTGGAGAAGGCAATGGCAACCCACTTACTGTTCTTGCCTGGAGAATCCCAGGGACGGGGGAGCCTAGTGGGCTACCGTCTATGGCGTCGCACAGAGTCGAACACGACTGAAGCAACTTAGCAGCAGCAGTAGCAGCAGGTCCTTTCTTAGGGGCAGTTATCCCTGAGATTGGGACCTGGAAAGGCAGAGCCACCTCCACACACACGTCTTTTCTGTCCCCTTTCCTCTGGAGGAGAGCTCTAGTGAGCCTAGGTCTGTCAGAAAAAATTCTTGGCTTTGACGGGATCACACCCGGTGTGTGAACCTGCATACCCGACCTAGGGGCCACAGGGCACCTGTTTTGCTCGAGTGGGTCCTGGAGGGGTGCAGCATAGCAAGAGCTTAAAAAATCCATCCAATTTGTCTTTTTTTTTTTTACCTCGGAGAGAACGAGTTTGCTCCACCTCCACCCTTTGGCAGTGTGGAGGGAAGAGGGCACAACCCTCTCCCAAAGGGGACATAGGGCCTACCAGGAGAGAAAGGCCCCTTGAGGAGCTGAGCCCAGGTAGGCAGCCAGTGATGTCAAGCACACTCCCGCTGCTTGCTTCTTCATGGGCACTCCCACGATCTGCTAGGAATGTCTTTGCAAGGATCTCAAAGGGAAGGGGAGATACATGGCCCTGTCTCTGGAACTTCAGTCCTCTGAGCAGATCTGGAGGTCTTGAGTTGTATAAGCAAACCCGTTCCTTCCAAATAGAGGCTTGCAAACACACCCCCGGTGGTTGCCTCTTCTTCCCCGAAGAAGTCTTTCTTTCCCCACATGCTGCGAACTCCCTGTCCCAACCTCCAAGAATAGCGCTTCTTGCCATTCCTTTCTTAGAGGCAGTTATCTCTGAGCTGGGGGCTGTAGGGAGTAGCCCCACACTCACAGGGAAAGGCAAAGACTCCTCCATACATCTCCTCTATCCCCTTTGCTCTGGAGGAGAGCTCTAGTGAGCCTAGGTCTTTCAGGAAAATTCTTGGCTTGGACAGGATCTCACCCTGTTTGTGAACCTGCATACCCAACCAGGGGCCACAGAGCACCTGTTTCAGTAAAGTGGGCCCTGAAAGGGTGCAGCCTAGCAAGAGCTTGAAAATCCATTCAATTGCTGTTTTTGTACCTCTGACAGAGCGAGCTTGGCTCCACCCTTTGGCAGTGAGGAGAAAAGAGGCATGACACCCTCCCCAAGGGGGACATGGGGCCTACTTCGAGAGGAAAGGCCCCTTGTGGAGATGAGGCCAGGAAGGCACACAGTCGTGTCAAACACACTCCCACTGCTTGCTTCTTCAGGGGCACTCCCGCTATCAGCTAGGAATGTCTTTGCAATGATCACAAAGGGAAGGGGAGATACAGGGCCCTGCTTCTGGACCTCCGGTGCTCTGAGCAAATCTCGAGGTCTCCCGTTGTTGGTCAAGGTCAAGGTCAAGTTCAAGTTCAAGGTCAAGTTGAAGTTCAAGGTCAAGGTCAAGTTCAAGTTCATGGTAAAGGTCAAGTTCAAGTTCAGGTTCAAGGTCAAGGTCAAGTCAAGGTTCAAGTTCAAGGTCAAGGTCAACTTCAAGGTCAAGGTCAAGGTCAAGTTCAGGGTCAAGTTCAAGGTTAAGGTTAAGTTCTAAGTCAAGTTCAAGGTCAAGGTCAAGGTCAAGGTCAAGTTCAAATTCAAGGGCAAGGCAAGGCCCAGCCCAAGGCCAAGGCAAGGGCAAGGGCAACGCCAAGGGCAAGGCCAAGGCCCAGGCCAAGGCAAAGGCCAAGGCCACCAAAGCGAAGCCCAAACCCCGTAACGCCTGACAAAAGGCAGAAAGCCACTAGGCCCCTGCGCAGAGGAAGCCACTAAAGGCAGCAAGGCCACAGAGCTCCCCGACTCCCATTCCCACAGGAAGATATGAGGATAAAGGGCCTCATCCCAGCACAGCACCTGCTCCCACCACCACCCAACCCCGGCCCCCGCCCCCCGCAGCACTCCCCCTGAAACAACACTGTCTTCCCAGAAAAGAGAACGGAGAAGCCATGCGTGTGCCAAAGGAGCAAGATGAACGAACGATGCCAGGCCCTCCGAATTTGGGGCACACCTGACGCCTCGGAACCCCGGGCCTGGCCGATGGGTCCCCGCCGTTCTCGGGTGGGAGGGGGGTCAACACGTTGGCCGAGAGCCCTTGCCCAGGCCACCTGCAAATCCCCTGAGATGTGATCCGACCACAGGGACGAGGGCAAACGTACTGCTTGAGGTGCTGGAGGAGCCGGACGAAGCCATGGTGGGAGAGGCACACGGGCATGCTGCAGACTGCTGGCCGAGTGGGTGGGGACCCAGCAGCTCAGGACTCTGGAAAGCGGGAGGCGGCTCCGCCCCCCATTGACGTCAATAAGGTTTGGGTGGGTAGATGGAGGGGGCCGCCCCTGGCCTCTTTCCAAGCAGAGACCCTGGACGGAGTCCCGTGGAGTGAGTGGGCTTTTCCCGGGCACGGCTGTGCCCCGGACCGCCAAGATCCCCGTTGGGGGTGGGCGGGCAGTTCGGGGGCTTTGGTTTGTGGCCCTCCCTCTCAGCGGGGGGTGGGATCAATCCCGGGTGGATCAATCAGGGGCCCTCAGCAGTGCCAAGGGAGCTCACCGCCCAGGAAACGCCCTAGGTCCCTTTGAATTGGCCACCAACGCCCCCTTTCCCAGCCTGCCTTGCTCTGGGATTTCCCGCCCTTTTCACATTCCACAGGTCCCTGGGCCTCGGACTGTCCCCCTCTGGCTCCTCTGAGGCATTCTGGGACACCAGACGCTCTCTCCAGCGCCTCCACCTAGATCCCTCGCTGTCCTCGCCTCTGTTTCCCCCCTGCCCCCTCCCCAACTCCTTCCGTGGGCTCTTGGCGTCCATTCCCTACAGCAGTCCCAGAGTGCCACCCCCGAGGGCTTTGAGTTGCCTGGAGCCCAAGGCTCCGGACAGAGACCTGAGGGGCCAGCGTCTGGACTGGCAGCTAATGCCATTTGGGGCTTTTCTCACGTGGAGCCTGAGGCCCGAATATCCACGGGCAACCCCCCAGCGCGAGTGCCCTGGAGATACCCGACCAAGGGGACAGTGTACCCCCTACTGTGGGGAAGGAGGTTCCTGTTTTCCCTGCACTGGTTCGACTTTCACGCCGAGGATCGATCACACCATGGTGGCAAGTGGAATAAGCCCTGAGAGAAAGCCTCATGGGAAGACTCGAGGGAAAGCCACAGATCCCTTGATCCACGGGACGGGAAGCGGAGACACTGCTGCTACCGCTCAGGAGGAAAGCGCACGTGCATGACCCCACTCGAGCCGAGGACTGACGCCACTTGGGAGACTCCAGAAGTACGCCAAGATCCATGTCAGCACTGGAGAGCAATCCTCAGGTTCCGGTCCCGACTCCACACAAGGACTTAGGCCCCGGCATCGACAGGAGGAATCCTGAGAGGGCCCCTAGCACCTCGCATGGGGACTGGCCTTTCCTGAGGTCACCAGAGCGGGTCCCTGAGGTCTCTGTCGAAACTCGAGAGCACCTGCCGCAACTGGAGAAAATCCAGGAGGTTCTCCCCTCCAGGCGAGATGAGGCCCATTTCCGCTGAGGCGTCTCGAGGCTAATCACAACTAACCTCTGGAACTTCCAAAGGGTCCTTCACACCCTTGCTGCAAGTCAAGAAGTTCTCCCGACATACCCGATCTCCACTCGAGAGGAAGGACGAGGGTCCCGCCCACATCCAGTGGAGCCCCGTTTCCGCCTCGTAGCTCGAGAAGAGGGATCCTTTCCCTTCGTCTTCGGGAAAGAATTCCAGGCCTCGCGTCGCATATCAAGAGGAGGCGCTTTCAACAGGAAAGGACGAGAGGAACTCCAGGGCCGTTGCCAGCATTCTACAGAGTCCCCCAGATGTCTAAGTCCATTCAGGAAGAACCTGTTTTCCCTGCACTGCCTCGACGTCCACGCCGAGGATCGACTCACACCACCGTGGCACGTGGGACAGCCCTGTTGGGAAAGCCTCGTGGGAAAGCCTCAATGGAAAGCGACAGATCCCTTGATCCACACGTCAGGCAAGCGTGACACTGCTGCTACAGCTCGTGAGGAAATGGCAGGTGCATGCCCCCACACGAGATGAGGAATGACTCCCCTGGCGAGACTCCAGAAGTACGGAAAGATTCATGTCAGCAATGGAGAGGCATCCTCAGGGTTGGCCCCGACTCCCAAAAAGGTCTTAGGCCCGCAGGCATCGACGGGAGAGGAATCCGAGAGGCCTCCAGAGCAACTCGCTTGGGGACTGGCCTTTCCTGAGGCCACCAGAGCGGTCCCTGAGGTCCCCGTCTTAAGTTGAGAGCACCTGCCAACAACTCGAGAAAATCCAGGAGGTTCTCCCCTTCCAGGCGAGATGAGGCCCATTTCCGCCTGAGGCGTCTCGAGTAATCACACCTAATATCTGGAACTTCCAAAGGGTCCTTCACACCCTTGCTGCAAACTCAAGAAGTTTCCCCGACATACCCGTCTCCACTCGAGACGAAGCACGAGAGTCCCCGCCCACATCCAGAGGAGCCCCGTTTCCGCCTCCATAGCTAGAGAGGAGGGATCCTTTCCCTGCGTGGTCGGGAAAGGAGTTCCCTGGCAGTTCCCGGTCGCATCTCAACGTGAGAGGCGCTCTGCACAGGAAAGGCCAGAGGAACTCCACGGTCGTGTCACGATTCCCAGAGTCCCCCAGATGTCTCAGTCCATTCCAGGAAACCCTGTTTTCCCTGCACTGCCTCGACTTTCAAGCCGAGGATTGACTCACACCACGGTGGCACGTGGGACAGCCCTGAGGGAAAGCCTCATGGGAAAGCCTCGTGGGAAAGCACCGAGGGAAAGCCACTGATCCCATGATCCTCCCGACGGGAAGCATGATATTGCTGCTACAGCTCGGGAGGAAAGCAGAAGTGCATGCCTCCACACGAGACGAAGACTCACTCCTCAGGGGATACTCCAGAAGTACCCCAAGATCCATGTCAGCACTGGAGAGGAATCCTCAGGTTCCGGCAGCGACTCCACACAAGGTCTTAGGCCCCGACATTGACGGGAGAGGAATCCCGAGAGGCCCCCGAGCAACTCGCATGGGGAGAGACCTTAACTGAGGCCACCAGAGCGGGTCCCTGAAGTCCCCGTCGTAAGTCTAGAGCACCTGCCGCAACTCGAGAAAATCCAGGAGGTTCTCCCCTCCAGGCGAGATGAGGCCCATTTCCGCTGAGGCGTCTCGAGGCTAATCACACCTAACCTCTGGAACTTTCAAAGGGTCCTTCACACCCTTGCTGCAACTCAAGAAGTTCCCCACATACCGTCTCCACTCCAGAGGAAGCACGAGAGTCCCGCCCACATCCAGAGGAGCACCGTTTCCGCCTCCTAGCTTGAGAGGATTTCCCCTGCGTGATCGGGAAAAATTCGGCGTTCCTCGCATCCCAAGAGGAGGCGCTCTCCACAGGAAAGGCGAGAGGAATTCCAGGGTCGTGACACCATTCCCAGAGTCCCCAGATGTCTCCGTGCATTCCAGGGAAACCTCTTTCCCTGCACTGCCTCGGCTTTCAAGCCGAGGATCGACTCACACCACGGTGGCACGTGGGACAGCCCTGTGGGAAAGCCTCGTGGGAAAGCCTCGTGGGAAAGCCTCGAGGGAAAGCCACAGATCCCTTGATCCACGCGAAGGGAAGCGTGACACTGCTCCTACAGCTCGGAAGGAAAGCCCAAGTGCATGCCCCCAATCTGACGAGGACTGACTCCCTGGGGAGACTCTAGAAGTACCCCTAAATCCATGTCAGCACTGGAGAGGAATCCTCAGATTCTGGCAACGACTCCACACAAGGACTTAGGCCCGGCATCAACGGGAGAGGAATCCTAAGAGGCCCCCGAGCAACTCGCATGGGGACTGGCCTTCCCCTGAGGCCACCAGAGCTTGTCCCTGTGGTCCCCGTCCTACGTGGAAAGCACCTGCCGCAACTCGAGAAAATCCAGGAGGTTCTCCCTTCAGGCGAGATGAGGCCCATTTCCGCTGAGGCGTCTCGAGGCTAATCACACCTAACCTCTGGAACTTC
>NW_017216374.1:0-13229 GCF_001704415.2 Capra hircus
CACCATTCCCAGAGTCCCCCAGATGTCTCAGGCCATTCCAGGGAAACCTGTTTTCCATGCACTGCCTCGACTTTCAAGCCGAGGATCGTCTCACACGACGGTGGCACGTGCGACAGCCCTGTGGAAAGCCTCGTGGGAAAGTCTCATGGAAAGCCTGGAGGGAAAGCCACAGATCCCTTGATCACGCGAAGGGGAGCGTGACACTGCTGCTACAGCTCGGAGGAAAGCACACGTGCATGCCCTTAATCGGGACAAGGACTGACTCCCCTGTGGGACTCCAGAAGTACCCAAGATCCAAGTCAGCACTGGAGAGAAATTCTCAGGTTCCGGCACCGACTCCCCACAAGGTCTTAGGCCCCGGCATCGATGGGAAAGGAATCCTGATAGGCCCGAGCAACTCGCATGGGGGACTGGCCTTTCCTGAGGCCACCAGAGCGGTCCCTGAGGTCCCCGTCGTAACGCGAGAACACCTGCAGCAACTCAAGAAAATGCAGGAGGTTCTCCCCTCCAGGGAGATGAGGACCATTTCCTCTGAGGCGTCCCAGGCTAATCACACCTAACCTCTGGAACTTCCAAAGGGTCCTTCACACCCTTGCTGCAACTCAAGAAGTTCCCCGACATACCCGTCTCCACTCGAGAGGAAGCACGAGAGAGCCCGCCAATCCAGAGAGCCCAGTTTCCGCCTCCAAGCTCGAGAAGAGGATCCTTTCCCTGCGTCTTGGTGAAAGAATTCCCGGCGGTTGCGTCGCATCTCAAGAGGAGGCCGTCTCTACAGGAAAGCGAGAGGAACTCCAGGGTCATGCCACCATTCCAGAGTCCCCCAGATGTCTCAGTCTATTCCAGGGAAACCCTGTTTCCCTGCACTGCCTCGACTTTCAAGCCGAGGATCAACTCACACCATGGTGGCACGGGGGAAAACCCTGGGAAAGCCTCGTGGGAAAGCCTCATGGGAAACCTCGGGAAAGCCACAGATCCCTTGATCCACTGAAGGGAATCGTGACACTGCTGCAACAGCTCGGGAGGAAAGCGAACGTGCATGCCCCACTCGAGACGAGGACTGACTCCCCTGGGGATACTCCAGAAGTACCCCAAGAACCATGTCAGCACTGGAGAGGAATCCTCAGGTTCCGGCACTGAATCCACACAAGGTCTTAGGCCCGGCATCGACGGGAGAGGAATCCGAGAGGCCCCGAGCAACTCGCATGGGGAATGGCCTTTCCTGAGGCCACCAGAGCGTCCCTGATGTACCCGTCGTAAGTCGAGAGCACCTGCCGCAGCTCGAGAACATCCAGGAGGTTCTCCCCTGCAGGCGACATGAGGCCCATTTCCGCTGAGGCGTCTCGAGGCTAATCACACCTAACCTCTGGAACTTCCAAAGGGTCCTTCACACCCTTGCTGCAACTCAAGCAGTTCCCTGACATACCCGTCTCCACTCGAGAGGAAGCACGAGAGTCCCGCCCACATCCAGAGGAGCCCCGTTTCCGTCTCCTAGCTCGAGAAGAGGGATCCTTTCTTTGCGTGGTCGGGAAAGAATTCCCGGCATTCCTGTCTCATCTCAAGAGCAGGCGCTCTCCACAGGAAAGGCGAGAGGAACTCCAGGGTCGTGCTACCATTCCAGAGTCCCCAAATGACTGCGTCCATTCCAGGGAAACAGTTTTCCCTGCACTGCCTTGACTTTCAAGCCGAGGATCGACTCACACCACGGTGGCACGTGGGACAGCCCTGTGGGAAAAAGAAAGCCTCGTGGGAAAGCCTCGAGGGAAAGCGACAGATCCCTTGATCCACGCGAATGGAAGCGTGACACTGCTGCTACAGCTCGGGAGGAAAGCGCACGTGCATTCCCCACTCGAGACGAGGGCTGACTCCACTGGGGAGACTCCAGAAGTACCCCAAGATCCATGTCAGCACTGGAGAGGAATCCTCAGGTTCCAGCACCCACTCCACACAAGATCTTAGGCCCCGGCATCTACGGGAGAAGAATCCCGAGAGGCCCGCGAGCTACTCACATGGGGACTGGCCATTCCTGAGGCCACCATAGCGGGTCCCTGAGGTCCCCGTCGTAAGTCGAGGGCACCTGCCGCAACTCGAGAAAATCCAGGAGGTTCTCCCTCCAGGTGAGATGAGGCCCATTTCCGCTGAGGCGTCTCGAGGCTAATCACACCTAACCTCTGGAACTTCCAAAGGGTCCTTCACACCCTTGCTGCAACTCAAGAAGTTTGCCGACATACCCGACTCCACTCGAGAGGAAGCACGAGAGCCCCACCCACATCCAGAACCCATTTCCGCCCCCTAGCTCGAGAAAAGGGATCCTTTCCCTGCGTGGTCGGGAAAGAATTCTCGGCGTTCCCGTCGCATCTCAAGAGGGGACGCTTTACACAGGAAAGGCGTGAGGAACTCCAGGGTCGTTCCACCATTCCCAGAGTCCCCCAGATGTCTCAGGCCATTCCAGGGAAACCTGTTTTCCTGCACTGCCTCGACTTTCAAGCCGAGGATCGTCTCACACGACGGTGGCACGTGCGACAGCCCTGTGGAAAGCCTCGTGGGAAAGTCTCATGGGAAAGCCTGGAGGGAAAGCCACAGATCCCTTGATCCACGCGAAGGGGAGCGTGACACTGCTGCTACAGCTCGGGAGGAAAGCACACGTGCATGCCCTTACTCGGGACAAGGACTGACTCCCCTGTGGAGTCTCCAGAAGTACCCCAAGATCCAAGTCAGCACTGAGAGAAATTCTCAGGTTCCGGCACCGACTCCCCACAAGGTCTTAGGCCCCGGCCTCGATGGGAAAGGAATCCTGATAGGCCCCCGAGCAACTCGCATGGGGACTGGCCTTTCCTGAGGCCACCAGAGCGGGTCCCTGAGGTCCCCGTCGTAACGCGAGAACACCTGCAGCAACTCAAGAAAATGCAGGAGGTTCTCCCCTCCAGGGGAGATGAGGACCATTTCCTCTGAGGCGTCCCAGGCTAATCACACCTAACCTCTGGAACTTCCAAAGGGTCCTTCACACCCTTGCTGCAACTCAAGAAGTTCCCCGACATACCCGTCTCCACTCGAGAGGAAGCACGAGAGTCCCGCCCAATCCAGAGGAGCCCAGTTTCCGCCTCCAAGCTCGAGAAGAGGGATCCTTTCCCTGCGTCTGTGTGAAAGAATTCCCGGCGGTTGCGTCGGCATCTCAAGAGGAGGCCGTCTCTACAGGAAAGCCGAGAGGAACTCCAGGGTCATGCCACCATTCCCAGAGTCCCCCAGATGTCTCAGTCTATTCCAGGGAAACCTGTTTTCCCTGCACTGCTCGACTTTCAAGCCGAGGATCAACTCACACCATGGTGGCACGGGGGAAAACCCTGTGGGAAAGCGGGGAAAGCCTCGTGGAAAGCCTCATGGGAAACCCTCGAGGGAAAGCCACAGATCCCTTGATCCAAGCGAAGGGAAGCGTGACACTGCTGCTAAAGCTCGGGAGGAAAGCGCACTCTGCATGCCCACACTCGAGACGAGGACTGACTCCCCTGGGAGACTCCAGAAGTACCCCAAGGTCCATGTCAGCCCTGGAGAGGAATCCTCAGTTCCGGCACCGACTCACGGAAGGGCTTAGGCCCCGGCATCAGGGAGAGGAATCCCGAGAGGCCCCCGAGCAACTCGTATGGGGACCTGCCTTTCCTGAGGCCACCAGAGCGGGTTCCTGATGTCCCGTCGTAAGTCAAGAGCACCTGCCGGCAACTCGAGAAAATCCAGGAGGTTCTCCCTTCCAGGCGAGATGAGGCCCATTTCCGCTGAGGCGTCTCGAGGCTAATCACCACCAAACCTCTGGAACTTCCAAAAGGTCCTTCACACCCTTGCTACAACTCAAGAAGTTCGCTGACATACCGTCTCCCACTCGAGAGGAAGCACGAGAGTCCCGCCCACATCTAGAGGAACCCCGTTTCCGCCTCCTAGCTCGAGAGAGGGATCCTTTCCCTGCATGGTCGGGAAAGAATTCCCGGCGTTCCCGTCGCATTCTCAAGAGGAGGCGCTCTCCACAGGAAAGGCGAGCGGAACTCCAGGGTCGTGCCACCATTCCCAGAGTCCCCAGATGTCTCAGTCCATTCCAGGGAAACTTTTTTCCCTACACTGCCTCGACTTCAGGACGAGGATCGACTCACACCACGGTGGCACGTGGACAGCCCTTTGGGAAGCCTCGAGGGAAAGCACAGATCCCTTGATCCACGCGAAGGGAACCATGACACTGCTGCTGCAGCTCGGGAGGAAAGCGCACGTGCATGGCTCCCACTCGAGACAAGGACTGACTCCCCTGGGAGACTCCAGAAGTACTCCAAAATCCATTCAGCACTGGAGAGGAAACCTCAGTTTCCGGCACCGACTCCACACAAGTTCTTAGGCCCCGGCACCGACGGGAGAGGAATCCCGAGAGGTCCCCGTGCAACTTGCATGGGACTGGCCTTTCCTGAGGCCACCAAGAGAGGGTCCCTGAGGGCCCGTCGTAGGTCGAGAGCACCTGCCACAACTTGAATAAATCCAGGAGGTTCTCCCTTTCAGCGAGATGAGGACCATTTCTGCTGAGACGTCTCGAGACTAATCACACCTAACCTTTGGAAGTTACAAAGCGTCCTTCCCACCTTTCTGCAATCAAGAAGTTCCCCGACATAACCGTTTCCACTCGAGAGGAAGCACGAGTGTCCCGCCCACATCCAGATGAGCCCGTTTCCGAGCTCAACAGGAGGGATCCAGTCTCAGTCCTCGTCTCGAATGCACGGGAAAGCAGGTGTTCCCTTCCCGAGGATCAGTGGCTTTCCCTCGAGTCTTTCGAGGCTTTGAGGTGATGTCCCACGTGCCACCGTGGTGTCAGTCGATCCTCGTCTTGAAAGTTGAGTCAGTGCCGGGAAAACAGGCTTCGTGGAATGGACTGAGACATCTGGGGATCTGGGAATGGTGGCACGACCCTGGAGTACCTCTCGCCTTTCCTGTGGAGAGCGCTCCCTCTTGAGATGTGACGGGAATGCCGGGAATTCTTTCCCGACCACGCAGGGAATGGATCCCTCCTGTTGAGCTATGAGGCGGAAACGGGCTCATCTGGATGTGGGCGGGACACTCGTGCTTCCTCTCGAGTGGAAACGGGTATGTCGGGGAACTTCTTGAGTTGCAGAAAGAGTGTGAAGGACGCTTTGTAACTTCCAGAGGTTAGGTGTGATTAGCCTCGAGACGTCTCAGCAGAAATGGTCCTCATCTCGCCTGAAAGGGAGAACCTCCTGGATTTATTCAAGTTGCGGCAGGTGCTCTCGACCTACGACGGGGCCCTCAGGGACCCTCTCTGGTGGCCTCAGGAAAGGCCAGTCCCCATGCAAGTTGCACGGGGACCTCTCGGGATTCCTCTCCCGTCGGTGCCGGGCCTAAGAACTTGTGTGGAGTCGGTGCCGGAAACTGAGGTTTCCTCTCCAGTGCTGACATGGATTTTGGAGTACTTCTGGAGTCTCCCCAGGGGAGTCAGTCCTTGTCTCGAGTGGGAGCATGCACGTGCGCTTTCCTCCCGAGCTGCAGCAGCAGTGTCATGGTTCCCTTCGCGTGGATCAAGGGATCTGTGGCTTTCCCTCGAGGCTTTCCCAAAGGGCTGTCCACGTGCCACCGTGGTGTGAGTCGATCCTCGTCCTGAAAGTCGAGGCAGTGTAGGGAAAAAAGTTTCCTGGAATGGACTGAGACATCTGGGGACTCTGGGAATGTGGCACGACCTGGAGTTCGCCTCGCCTTTCCTGTGGAAGCGCCTCCTCTGAGATGCGACGGGAACGCAGGGAATTCTTCCCGACCATGCAGGGAAAGGATCCCTCCTCTCGAGCTAGGGCGGAAACGGGTTCTCTAGATGTGGGCGGGACTCTCGTGCTTCTCTCGAGTGGAGACGGTATGTCAGCGAACTTCTTGAGTTGTAGCAAGGGTGTGAAGGACCTTTGGAAGTTCCAGAGGTTTGGTGTGATTAGCTCGAGACGCCTCGCGGAAATGGGCCTCATCTCGCCTGGAAGGGAGAACTCCTGGATTTCTCGAGTTGCGGCAGGTGCTCTTGACTTACGACGGGGACATCAGGAACCCGCTCTGGTGGCCTCAGGAAAGGCAGGTCCCATACGAGTTGCTCGGGCCTCTCGGGATTCCTCTCCCCTGATGCCGGGGCCTAAGCCTTCGTGGTCGGTGCCGGAACTGAGGATTCCTCTCCAGGGCTGACATGGACCTTGGGTACTTCTGGAGTCTCCCCAGGGGAGTCAGTCCTCGTCTCGAGTGTGGGCATGCAAGTGCGCTTTCCTCCGAGCTTTAGCAGCAGTGTCACGCTTCCCTTCGCTTGGATCAAGGGATCTGTGGCTTTCCCTCGAGGGTTTCCCATGAGGCTTTCCCACGAGGCTTTCCCACAGGGTTTTCCCCCGTGCCACCATGGTGTGAGTTGATCCTCGGCTTGAAAGTCGAGGCAGTGCAGGGAAAACAGGTTTCCCTGGAATAGACTGAGACATCTGGGGGACTCTGGGAATGGTGGCATGACCCTGGAGTTCCTCTCGGCTTTCCTGTAGAGACGGCCTCCTCTTGAGATGCGACGCAACCGCCGGGAATTCTTTCACGACGACGCAGGGAAAGGATCCCTCTTCTCGAGCTTGGAGGCGGAAACTGGGCTCCTCTGGATTGGGCGGGACTCTCGTGCTTCCTCTTCGAGTGGAGACGGGTATGTCGGGGAACTTCTTGAGTTGCAGCAAGGGTGTGAAGGACCCTTTGGAAGTTCCAGAGGTTAGGTGTGATTAGCCTGGGGACGCCTCAGAGGAAATGGTCCTCATCTCCCCTGGAGGGGAGAACCTCCTGCATTTTCTTGAGTTGCTGCAGGTGTTCTCGCGTTACGACGGGGACCTCAGGGACCCGCTCTGGTGGCCTCAGGAAAGGCCAGTCCCCATGCGAGTTGCTCGGGGCCTATCAGGATTCCTTTTCCATCGAGGCGGGCCTAAGACCTTGTGGGGAGTCGGTGCCGGAACCTGAGAATTCTCTCCAGTGCTGACTTGGATCTTGGGGTACTTCTGGAGACTCCACAGGGGAGTCAGTCCTTGTCCCGAGTAAGGGCATGCACGTGTGCTTTCCTCCCGAGCTGTAGCAGCAGTGTCACGCTCCCCTTCGCGTGGATCAAGGGATCTGTGGCTTTTCCTCCAGGCTTTCCCATGAGACTTTCCCACGAGGCTTTCCACAGGGCTGTCGCACGTGCCACCGTCGTGTGAGACGATCCTCGGCTGGCTTGGTAGGTTATAGTCGAGTTTTTTTCAGCATGCAGTGGGATTATATACGAGAGTTGTCCTTGGGGTGAATGGCGCTGCATGGACTATCGTGTGTTGGGTGGACTTCGTTTTGTTTTTTGTTAATTTGGTTGGCTACGGAATTCTCCTTGTTGTTAGTTCCGGTAATTCGATACGCCTCCTTGTTAGTGTTTGACAGCGGCATTTTTTTGTATTGTTTTCCTCCTCTGTGTGAGATGCGTACTGGATTTTGGGAGCGCCTTTTGGTGTAGGATTCTTTTCTCCATGTTGTTGTTTGCACGGCTAGTAGTTGTAATTAAAGGATTCCCTGCCTCTACTTATAGCTCTTATCGCTCTTTAGTGTTGATTATTGGAGAGCCTCGGGGGGGCTTCCTCATGGTTGGTGATGTCGGGCTGGTGGTTTCATGGTATGGGTTATTCTCTCTTTTTTTCCTGTTTGCTTATGTTGTTGTCTCATTTCCTCTTTCTCTGAGTTTGGAGTAATTCTGTGGTATATTTGAATTGGGCGAACTTCTTGAGTTGCAGCAGGGGTGTGAAGCGATTCCTTTGGGGCGGCGGAATTCCAGAGGTTAGGTTGTGTTTATGTTTTAGAGATCTCGATGACGTCTCTATTTTTTTACTTTAGCCGACAATGGTGCCTCATCTCCCTGCGAGGGGAGAATCTCCTGGACTTTTTCGATGTATGTGGTGTACGTGCCTGGACTCTTTAATGTACGTGGGTGGAGTATCGCTAACTGGGGAACTCTGGTGCTCTGTGTTTGTTTTGTCCCAGAGAAAGGGCCAGTCCCTCATGCGGAGGTGTGTGCTCGGGGCCTCTGTTGGGGCTTTATTTAGGCTTTTATTGTTAATGTTTATATTTTCTGTGTTCTTTGTGGTATAATCTGGTTTGAATGAGTGTACCTAGGTAGTATCTATTGTATTGAGAGGTTCCGGCTATCTGTATTTTTTCTTTTTAGCAAGAACTTGTAATTGAATTTTGAGATTTTTGTGATGTGCATATTTGTGATTTTTGTTCTAGTTGTGTGTACCCTAAGACCTTGTGTATCGCTTGTTAGGGTTGTTTGTTTGTGTTAAGAATTGCTTGGTCGGTGTTTAATTTTTCAATATTTGAAATTCCTTCCTGGTGTGGTTTATTTTATCTATTGTGTTATCTTGAATTTCTTTATGTTTTTATAGTTTTCTAATATATGGTTTTGTTTCTTTAGGTGGGTTTTATCCTGGTGTTTGTTTCTTTCTTGATGTTGAATGGAATTGTTTTAATTTATTTTTCTGTTTTTAGCTTGGTTATTGTTAGGATGGGGATTTGTTGTGTTGTTATTGTTTACGTAATTAATTGGATTATGTGGGTTTAGGTTTCTTGTAAGGGTCTGTATCTGCATGTTTTGAGATTTTATTTTCAATTTGGATGTTTTAATTCTTTTTTTTGATTGCTGTGGTTTATATTGTGATTAGTGATGGTGGAATGGGAGTTTGTTGTTTGATTTAGGGGGTGTTTGTTTTTCATTTGGGGTAATGTTGTGTGGGTTTGTTTGGTTTATTTTGTTGAGGTAACTTTTTTTGTGTTTCCTGGGGGGTTTTTAATAATGGAATTTGATTTGTAAGGCTTCTTGTTTTGAATGTTATCGGTTTCTTTTTGTTAAATGGGTGTAAGTGATTGAATTGTTTGTGGATTTGAGGTGTTGGTTGGGCGTTGATTGGTCATGATGATTTGTCTTTTTATTTTTTTTATTTATTTTGTTATTTTTATGACTTTATGGTTGTGGTTTTGGTTTACTGATTTTGTTAAGATTTTTGATTGGTGGTGCCTGCCGTTTATTGTGTGTGGTTGGTGTTTTTTTTTTTTGTTGCTCCGGAGTTTGTGTTTCTTTCCGGTCGTGAGGGTGAGGGTTGGTGTGTTGAGTTTGTTTTGTAGCTTGGAAGGTTCGCAATAGGGGGTGTGTATTTCTCTCTTGGTTTAATTGGTTCGTGATAGTGTGAGTGTTGTCTGGGTGTTTGTTGTGGAATTTTTGATTTAGTTTTTTGTTGTGATGGGTTGATGTTGTTATTTATGTTTTTGGTTGTTTGTTAGTTATATTTCCTATATTTGTGATTTCTTAAGGTTGTTTTTATGTGGATGTAGTTGTGATAGTAGTTTGTGTTGTTAATTTGTTTTAATTTTCTTATTTTGTGTTTGATTTTTTTGTTTTTGATGAGTTGTCGGTTGGAGGTTTGTTCTATTTTATTAATTTCGTTTTAGTTTGTGATTTTTGTATGTTTGTGTTAATTTTGTTCGTTTCTTTGTGATTTTGTTTCTTTTTTGTTTTTTTTTGTTGTTGGTTATTAGGGATGATATGTGTGTTGTTTAAGTTTTGTTGGATTTTTAGTAGTTTTTTCCTGTAATGTTATCTTACTGATTGCTGTAGTTGTTTTTTTTTTTGGATTTGTTTTATTTTTTTTTTGTTTAAAGGTAAGTTTAATGGGGGACTGGATCTGTCTGGGGGTTCCTTGTGTTTGGAGTGGATTTTTGTTTTGGGTGTTTTTGACTGTCTTCTGATATTTAAGTGTCACTGTTATTGTTATTAAGTTGTGATGGTGTTTCGCCATCTCGGTAATTTTGCTGTTATGTTTTGAATGTCTAATAGGTGGGTGAGCTGGGTGGTTAGTCTTTTCTTGTTATTGTTTTTTATTTGTTAGTGCGTGGAAAATGTTTTAATCAGTGTGGTTAGTTTGTGTATTTTTAATGTTGTGATGATAAGAGGTCATTTGGTATCTAAGTTTTTTGGGTTTATTCGTTTTCATCGGGTAGGATGAATGTCGATATCATCTTGTCTTAGTTTTTACTGTCTTATGTTAGATCGGGTTTTTATGAGTGATTTTGATTGGTGACGAGAAGATCAGTATAGGGGTTTCAGTTAGTCTTTTAGATGATGGGATTTATTATTAGATGATGTGGCTTGGTCTTGGAGGGTTGTGGAGTCTTTTATGAAGTTGACTTTTTGTTTATTTTGGTACAATTCAGTCTGGATTCTGTGTGGTCGGATATGTGGAATGTTGGAGGTTAATTCTGGAAGAGGGGGGTATATTTGTGTTTGGTGGATATTTTTTATGTTTTATCTTTTTGGTTGATCTTTGATATTTTGTGTTTTTGTCTTTTTGGCTTTATTCGTTTAATTTTTGCTGTAATGGTATGATATCTGATTTTTTGGTGGTTTTTGTAGATTTTAGTTTATTTTCGAGTCATGTATGTGTTTTGTTTGTGAGGGGCTGAATAGCTGCGGTTTACGGCCGGTGTTTGTAAGAGTATGGGGTTTGTTTTTTGTTTAGGTTTTGTTTTGGTTGGGGTTAACATTTAAAATTGGTTTATTGATATTAATGATCATTGAATTTACCTTGTGTTTTGGGTTTGAGTTTATTTCTCGGGTTGTTGGGATCTTTAAGATTTGTTGGTGAAGTGATGGTTGGTGGTGTTGTATTCTTAGTTTTGCTTGTTGTGCTTTTTGATTTTCTTTTTTTATTTTGTGAGTTGTGGCGATGATTGGGTTGTAGTTTTTTTTCTTTATCCTTTGGTTGAATTCCTATCTGGCGAGATTTTTTGGTCCAGTTTCTTTTGGGGAATCGTTGCATGCGTAAGTTATTTGTGTTTAATTGTGTTTTATTGATTTTCGTCAGTGTATTCGATTTGATTGAGAAATTTTTAGGTTGCTCTAATGTTTGCTTGGGACCATCTACGTTGGTTGTTTTTGGGTTTTGTTTGGATTTGGATTGATTGGGGAATGGTAAGTTGCTTTTTTTCCGACGCGGTTTTAATTTTGATGTTTTTTATGTTTAATTTGTGTCTTTTTTTGGCGGATTGTTGTTGGTTATAATCGCAGATTGAGAGTTCTGAGGGTTTGTTTTTTCTTTTTATTTTTTTTTTTTGTTTTTTTGTATTTATTTATTATAAGTATTTTACTAATATTTCTGCATGTTTATTTGTTTGGTTTTAGAAGAGTTTTTGTTTGGATTGATTGGTTATATTTCGTTGACTCTTTTAATTTTTCTGTCTTGGTAATTTTTGATGATTTATTTGTTGTAATTTGTTTATATATTTTGTTTCAGATTTTTGGGGTGCCTCGCCTTAAGCTCCTCAATTTTTTTGTATTATTTGTTTTTTGTAGCGGTTTTGTTTTTATCTTTTTTTTGTTCTTGGTTTGGGTGGGGTTTGGCAGTGGTTATTCTTGCTGTTTCTTTTTGGCTTTTTATGTTGTTTAGTTGGTGTTGGCCGCTGGCTAATCTGATATTTGGGTTTGGTTGGTGTGGTTTTTTTTGTGGAGTTGTGTTTAGTGTGGTGGAGTAGGGGTTGTGTGTTTTGTGTCTAGTTTTGTGGCGCTTAACAGCGGGGCAATATAAGAGGGAGCCTCCGCACCCCAGATGGAGATTCAGTCGAAATATTAATATATGTATCTAGATGAGTAGGAAGGTGGAGAGTAAGAAGGGAATATTGATTGAGAGAGAGACATGGTGTCCAGGTTGGTTAGCCATTTGATTGTCCCAAAAGAGAGAGCGCGGAGGGCGAGCAGACTAGTTCGAGGCAAACTGGACCCCCCATCCTTTATTGGATTCAGAACGGGCCTTTTTATTACTTTCTGAAGGAGACACGAGGTAGATCAATGGGTAAACACAAAATAATAGTACAGTCGTTCGCAACCCGAGATTTCTTTCCGTATATATTTCGATTTGGTAATATCAATAAGGTTCAGGTGTGATTTAGCTTGGTTATCATTTTGGACAAAGAGGCAGTTGTTAACACTTGGCTCTCTTCCTTTAAATGAATTGTAATTTTTGTTTCCCCTGAAGTTGCTTTTTTTTTTCTATATGCATCTCACCTTAAAGGGCCCATTTAAAAGTACATACTCTATAGACACAAAGGGTGCGAGTTGGAGTATAACAAAGAAGTACTTAACTCAAAGATCTAATGTTTGCTTAATACCAGGTCTACTACTTGGTTTTCTATATTACCAAACTATATCTAAAAAATAAAGGATAATGAAATTGCAGCAAGCATATGAACCTAAAAAATGAAACCTTAATCAGTTACTAAAGATTTGACTCCTCGAGAAGCTGCTTACAATTGCACCTAGGATGTTTGTAAGCTTCCTTGTGGCATCCTGCCGCGTTCAGGAAGGCCTCAAACAATTCACAATGCGCCACTGTAAGAGTCCTTAGCAGGCTAGGCTAGACAGCCAATCGTTAGGAGGTTTGGTGGTGTGATTTGAATTTACACTTACTTTCAATGGCAGGAAGACTAAAGCCGGCTGAATTTATTCTTTTCGCAGAAAAGTGTCAGGTTAAGTAGTGGAAAAGCAGGAGCACAAAGGCCGGACCCAGATTTTTGTTTGGGGTACGTGCTTTAGGAATTTGCAGCAGGGGTCCCTGAAGTTTCTGAGCACGCTTGCGTATGTCAGCTTCTCGCTCACTGACCTTGATTTGTTTTAATGGAGTGAAAAAGTCACGGGCTACTAGGGGATTCCCTCATTCACTGGCTACGGCCAGGAGGTCATCATCAACCATTTTATTATTGTAATAAATTATATTATATAAAATGTTAAGATCATGTGACAGTTCGGACTCTCTTCGACGATTCGAAATGCCATCTGCCGAAGAAGTTAGAACAATACAGGGAAGGAGATGAATTACCGAAAGCGAACGCAAGATTTATAAAGGTAAGACAGAATAGTTCTTTTCCAGAAAATGAAAGTTAGAGAAAGTGGGAAAAAAGCTCATTGGCTTCTCCTGCAGTGGTAAAATTCTAATTTCTTCCGGAGGTTTTCAAGGTTCTGAATGGGATAGGCGTAATATTTTGTCTTGAGCTTTCCCCTAAGTTCAATTAAACTAATATTCTGCATGCAATTGAGTTCCAAAGGACCACCTATAAACTTGATTGTTCTCAAATATGTTGGCTTTTGGGGAACGGCATTTTGTACTATCTGTGTAGAGTCAATACCGCTGCTTTGG
>NW_017216375.1:0-13228 GCF_001704415.2 Capra hircus
TTTCTCAGAATCAGGTGCTTCACGTAAATGTACGAGAAAAACAAACAAAAACAAGCAAAAAAAAAAAGGTCTTAGGGATGTGACCTAATCTTCTGGCCGTGAGGCTGACATGTGACGATCCTTTCTTTCTGATCCCCAAAACACTTCTGTGTCCCAAGGGTGTTTTTTTCTTAAACCAGGCACCACCCTCCAGATAAAGTGACATTCCTGTAGGGTGAGGGTGTCGTGAGTTCCAATCAAGAAAGGAACGGATCGAACCCAAAGTTCACATGAGTCGTCTGAAAGGGGACTCCTTATGTCTCCTCGATGCTAGTTATATTCACGATAAGGGCAGGGAATATGGAGATGGAGCAGCAACCATCAGCCCAACCCACGAAAATCCTTTCCCCGATGTTGCCTGAAGGTCTATGTCGTCTTCGGAGAGTGATGGAGTGACCTGTTTGCATAGCAAGGACACAGGGATGGATCACAAAGGACAGGGATCTATTCCCAAAGAGACCATTCCTTCACTCAAAAAGTCTAGTCTTGCTCCCCTTAAGAACGACCCCCTCTTTCCTTTTCTGCATTCCAACGACATGGATTCATCGATTCCAGGTGCCTAAGGATATGGAGGCCTGGCGGCCATCGTGGACTCGACCGTGAGAAAAGCCCTGTGCTCGTGAAGACTCTCCAGAGACTCCCAGACTCTCTGTGCTGTGTACGGTGGAGAGGGAGGCGACGCTCGTGTGCGTCGTGGCGGGAGGGTGGGTGACCCTGTCACGCGAGCTGGTCTGTCGGCGGAGAGGTTTGACCTGAGACGCCCTCGTCACCCCCAGGGCCGGGAATGAGCCGTCGTGATCGGCCCGACACGTGAAACACCCTTCACCCACGTCGTTCCTGACCGACCCGCTGGACTCCTCATTTCTAGGGAGACTCTGGCTTTGGGGGTAGATGCTCGGGAGCGGGGGGTTTCCTGAGGCTTGATCACGCCTTTGCGTGTGCCAAGCCTCCTTCCTCGTGACCTTGGCCATGGGCGGAGTTCCTCACGCTGGCCCCGGCCATGACAAGTCAACATGTTGTGTGTAAGTGTGTGATCCTTTTTGTCTGGAAACTGTTTCAAAACCGTTTCCTAAATGGATTGGAGAGAAACCTGCTCCCCTCGCGCGCCTGAAGGCAGGGAGTTCTCAGCGGGACAGAACCTGCCTTCACTTCTCAGGGGGACCGGGACGGTCCCCTCACCTCGTGCACCCCCAACCCCGAGCCCAGTCCCGGCCCTCCCCTCCCCGCCCACCCACCCACCCACCACCCAGACACCCACACACACATACACACACACACACACCACACACACACACACACACTCACCGGACCCGGCTCCCACCCCCATCTCCCCAACCTCACACCCCCCCCCCCCACCCCACCCGCCCTCCCGGCGACGAGGGGGGCCCGGGGAGGGGTGGCCTGTCTCAGCCCCGGGCTCCGAGACGTCCTCTGGGGCACCGCTCTCCGGCCGGGACGCCGGCCCGCCGCCCTGCCGCTCGGTGTCCGTCCCCATCAGCCGTGTCCCCGAAAGGCGCGCGAGCTCGCGGACAACAAAGAGCGCGCCCAGACAGCACCGAAGGGTCCTCCTGAGCCCGACACGGCCGCGCGTACGGATCCACGTAGAAGGTCGCGGGTCTCCCCGTCGGATGCACGAATAGGATCCACACAGCCTCGATTGTGTTTCCGCTTCGATGGGCCGCCCTCTCCGGAGAGATCGTGTGGGTCAGCAAGCGAGCCAGCACGGAAGGGAACGAAACCGAAACCGCAGCCAAGTCGAGGGAGCGCTGAGCCCGAGGAACTCGCCGATCCCGTGGCGTCATTGGCCACACACAGCCTTTCGGTGCTGAGCCCGAGGAACTCGCCGATCCCGTGGCGTCATTGGCCACACACAGCCTTTCTCGATGGCAGAGAGAGATGTGGCACGGATCCCCGTGTGGGTCGTTCGTGCCCGAAACCACGCGACGGAGAGTGATCGTGTCTCATTCGAATCCTCTCTAAAAAGATACACCAGGTCCCATGAGGGAATGGTATCTTGGAGGGCAAAAGGGGATGACATGTGACAGGAAAATCAAAGTGGAATCGGCATCGCCAAGAGAGCGCCGCCCCAAAATAGAGAAGGGGAGGGCCGTGGAGGAAGAGGTCTGTGTCTCAGTCTGGAAACTCGGAGCACCTCCTGGGGAACAGAGGCCTCCGGATCATCGAAACAGTGTTCCCGACATTCAAGACCCCTATCACACACACCCTCCCCTTTCCCTACATCACTTGTGACGGTCTGTCTACCCTGGAAGAAGACACGGGTCCTTGTTTGCATGACAGTCCGTCATCATTGCTCTCAGGTCGCTTTACAACCTCACGGAGTTTCAGCTTTCTAAGCCCCCGACTCTTTCCTGGGGAAGGTTCCCCCGGTTTTTATTCAAACCCGTGTCCCTGCATGGCCATATCGAAGACCCCCAAATAAAGCTTTCTTTTTCTTTCTCCCCCCCCCCCCTCTCTCTCTTTTCTTTTCTTTTCTTTTCTTTTTTTGGCGCAGCCGATACTGACTCTTCATGGAAAGACAAGAAAACTAGGTGATTTTCTGTGTTTAATTTCCAGGTGTATTGAAATATCATTTCCTTCGTGAAGGACATATGACATCCTTCGTTCTCATGTGTACAGAATGGGCACAAGAGGCACCTGTATGTTGCCAAAGAAGAATGACCACCCAAGCGGTAGCTCATAGCTTTCTCACAACCCATACAGATCATGACTGGATGTGAAAGAAAGGGAAGTCACTCGGTCGTGTTCGACTCTTTGCGACGCCACGGACTGTAGCCTACCAGGCTCCTCCATCCGTGGACAGTTCCAGGCAAGAATCCTAGAGGGGGTTGCCATTTCCTTCTGCCATTGGACGGGAGGAGAAGGATTCATGTCCACTGTCATGGCAACTTTCTCAGATGATCATGCTGCTGGCTGCTGCTGCTGCTGCTGCTGCTGCTGCTGCTGCTGCTGCTGCTGCTGCTGCTGCTGCGTCGCTTCGGTCGTGTCCGAATCTGTGCGACCCCACAGACGGTAGCCCACCGGGCACCCCCGTCCCTGGGATTCTCCAGGCAAGAACACTGCAGTGGGTTGCCATGTCCGCCTCCAAGGCGTGAAAGTGAAACGCGCAAGGGAAGTCGCTCAGTCGTGTCGGACTGTGAGCGACCCCGTGGACTGCGGCCCACCAGGCTCCTCCCGTCCATGGGATTTTCCGGGCAAGAGGACTGCAGTGGGGCGCCATGGCCTTCCCCGGATAGTACCATACAATAATAATAACGCTGTTCATTAGAATCACCGTGCTCTTTGTGACGTATACAGTATAGATGTACCTTATCCGTGAAGTCGTTTTTTTTTTTTTTTTCTTTCCCCCTTACATCAATGCAATATCTTCCCATTTCTCCCTCCCCCAGCCGTTCTGTGATGACCGTCTTCCTTCTTTCTTTCTTTCTTTCTTTCTTTTTTTGATGGCCATCCATGGCATGTGAGTGGCATGAGAAAGTCTTTCTCTTTCTCTACCTGACTTATTCATTTGGCATCACGCCCTAAGTCACATCCATGCTATCACCAGACAAGAATGCGTTCGTTCCTGTGGCTCCGTGGGACATCTATTTCTACCTATCGATCGATCTCTGTCTGGATCGTGTGTCTTCTTTCCCTCTTCTTCCCTTGATGGACACTCGGGCTGTTTCCCTCTCTTGACCCGTGTGACTGATGCTGCCGTGGACATGGGAGTGCAGATCTCTCTCTGAGATGTCGCTTCCGTGTCTCTTCTCTTTAGATGTCTACCCAGAAGTGAGAGTGTTGGAAAGATCGATCACGTCTCGACCACGACTCTTTTCGAAGTCCTTCTGAGGGGATCCAGGGAAGGATCCATTCTTTTCCCATAGACGCCGTTGGACTCCCAGTGCGACCGCACACGTCTCAGGGAATACGGCGGCGACCACGACGACAACCCAAACGCTCCCGCGAACGCGATGGTGCCCGAGGGTGTGTCCGCAGGACGACTCCCCGGTGCCAGCTTTCCACGTCCACGAGCCGCCCCCCCCCCACCCCCCCCCGCGGTCGTCGGCAAGTCGTCCCATCCACACGGAGCCCCGGTTTTCGTGGGCCCGGGTTGCCTGGGTGCCAGTCGATCCCCAGATGAATGGAGCGATGACAGACTCCTTGGGGACCAGAGCAGAGAGACGTGGAATTCTTTCCACGAGACGAGTGCGATGAGAAGAGAACGATGCGAAGTGGTGCCTGGGGAGCCAGGAAGAGTCGCACGGGAAAGAGAACATGTCAGACGAGAGGGGAGAAGGATTCAAAGCGAGTGGAGCGCGGCGGGGGAGACGGGCCCCGAAGATGCGAGCAGATGCCGGGGGCACTGCACGCCTGGACCCGTGAGCCTGCAGGGAGCCGAGAGGGATGGCCGTCCGCTGTCTGCGGGTCCGCGTGGGCCGATCTCCAGAGCCCGGACCGGGAAGGACTTCTTCCCGAGAACAGGCACGCTCACGGTCCCCGCGGGTCACGTCTCCACTGGGCTCTCAGCACTGCAGGGAGAGCTTCCCGCACTTCCGATGGCACGGTGAGCTGCGGTTTCTTGATCTCATCTACCGCGGAGTCGGCGAGCTTCCCGAGGGATGGGACGAGGTATTGGCCGACGGCGTCCCATCCTAGACCCCGTATTGCTTTCAAATCGTGGGACGTCTCTGATCTCTGTGGGGGTGTGCCGTGTCTTCACGGCTGTGCGAGCGGTTCTCTCTCCGCGGAGGAGGGGGCCGCTCTGCGGTTGTGTGTCTGGGCTTCTCGTGGCTGTGGTTCCTCTTGGGGAGCGTGGGCACTGGGGCACGTGGGCTTCAGCGGCTGCTGGGTGTGGGCTCAGCGCTCGCAGTGGCCAGGATCTAGGGCACGGATTCCGTCGGCGAGGCCTATGGGCTTCGTGGCTCTGTAGCACGTGGGATCGTCCCGGGCCGGGGATGAAACCCGTGTTTCCTGCGTGGGCACGGGACGGTTTCCTACGGAGCCGCCGGGGAAGCCCCCGTCCCAAACTCGAGATGGATATCCTGCCGTCCCCCGCTTGGGATGGGAGAGTTTCTGAACGATCAGGCCCGGAAAAGGGATTGCATCGTGAAGGGCTGACCTTCGTTTCTCACAGACCGGCACTCTTGCTGCTTCTTGAAGTGTCCTAGAGAAGAAGACATCGGATTCCACGTGAGATCAGCTCCTTTGACTAGCCACAACAAGGGGGATGGAGAAACACAACAGTTGGTTTCTTTTGGACGATGAGCCCCCCTCTGTGTGTGTGTGTGTGTGTGTGTGTGTGTGTGTGTGTGTGTGTGTGAGAGAGAGAGAGAGAGAGAGAGAGAGAGAGAGAGAGAGAGAGAGAGAGAGAGAGAGAGAGAGAGAGAGAGAGAGAGGCCTTCGTGGTTCTAAAGCAAGAAGCACTGAGGAGTGAAGACATTCTTGAACTCACATCGTTTCCTTCCTTTCCGTCGTGATGGTCCAGTGATGTTTGGAGGACGACGTGGACTGTTTCAGGGTAGATGCTTTTAGAAGGCTGTGAAGGGACTTCCCTGCCTGGTGGTCCAGTGGTGAAGGATCCACCTGCCGAGGAGGCAGGGGGACAGGGTGTTTTCCACCGAACCCCTGATCCGGGACGATGCCACAGGGCTCTGGGCAGGTTCGACACAAACCTACAGAACGGACGGTGCCAGGCGTGAAGGCGAGGGCACACGGCCCGGGGACTCTGGACGAGGGTGACTGACGCGGACGGACACTGCCGTCTCCGTGTCCGTGGAGGTGGGTTGTGGCCAGCACGCTCCTCTGGGGCAGGCTGTTCCTAGGACCGTTGGGGAGCGTGCGCGTGCATGGGAGGAGCAGGGGACCTGAGGGGACTCTCTATCCTCTCTGCTCCACGGGATCCCCGGAACCCTCATCTGCTCCAAGAGAGGATTCGTCCCGTGGAAAGACAGACCCACACGCGAGTGAACCTCATTTCTGGTTCCCTTGGCTTCTGAAAGCGTGACGCTCCGGTTCGTGCGACTCTCTGGCTTTCTGTTCTTCCCGAGATCCCGGCCTGCTCACTGGAAGGACACGAGGAGCCGGATGAGATCTCCCTCTGCACGGCGGCGGCTCCAGCGTGCGCACGTTTCAGCGGCCACGGCTTGCGGACATCGCACCGAGAGCCGAAGCCCCGCCCGGTGGGACAGACGCCTGTTTCCACGACGGGGGAACCGTGCTCGGTGCGGGAAGCCCCATCCTTGCCCCTGCCTGTTCGATCTGCAGGGCCTCTGCAAAGAACACACGCGCCCGATCTCGTGACCGATCCCCTTTTCGGAGCCAGCCCGGGGCGTCGTCTGTTTCCCGGGCCACAGGCACACACTGGCACTGGGGAGTGGTGTCGTTCCTCCTCCTCGTCCTCCTCCTCCTCCTCCTCCTCCTCGTCCTCCTCCTCCTCGTCCTCCTCCTCCTCCTCTCTGCCCCCACCCTTCCCCCCGCATGCAGGCTCCCCCACACCCCCGCCTGGCCCCGGCCCGTCCGGGTCTCCCCCACCCGCAGAAAAGGCCAGGGGACACATGGTCCCAGGACGACGCGGTCGAGAGCCAGTGGCAGTCCGCTGGGATGCGGGGAGGAGAGACGCCCGAGCGTACCTAGGCCGACACTGCCACCGTGTGGGGTGAGAGGCCGGTGCGAGGAGAGCTCAAGAGTTCAGAGGAGGAGGAAGAGGAGCAGGAGGCAGAGAGGGAGGCGGGGGGTGGAGGGGAGGGCCAGGCTGAAGCTGTCTCGGGGGCGATGACGTGGAAGAAAAACGTTCCCCTTCAGAAGGGCGCTCCGAAGAGAGAGCGTCCCGGCGGGACCTTGAGAGCACCTTCAAGCTGGGAGCGGGGTGGGGTGGGGTGGGGTGGGGTGGGGGAGGGAATCATCCAGACGTAGGAAAGACACCAGGCACAGAAGGCGAGACCGCTTCTTGACCAAAGGGAATCGGATGCTTTTCTGTCCACGTCTGTGCTCCATCCTCAGACTCTCATGGGAATCCAGCCGGCCGGCCGGCCGGCCGGCCAGCCACCGTCGTGTCGCTCCTTTTCTGTTCTCTCCGTGTTTCATGGCGAGTGAGTGAGAGAGTCTTTCGATGGTTCGCTAGGATGTGTGAATGTCGTGGGACCATGGTACTTGTCAGCCGTGGATGAACAGAACGGCTTCGGCTTTCAGGGTGATCCTGAACTCCCACGCCAAGGGAGGCCTGTGTGTCCCTGTGTGCTGGAGGACACCGTGCTACCCACATCTTGATCTCGGACTGAACACAACCACCGTGGGGAGGGTGTTCGTGGGTTGGCTTCCTTTCCTTTCCCTATGGCGCTCACCTGACCGTCCTGCCCACTCTTTGGATCCTTGATCTCCCCCTCGCCCTCGAGGCCGTCGGTCCTTTTCTCTCTCCTCCTCCCGCTCCCCGTCCTCCTACTCACCCTAGTTTCTCCCCCCGCCTCCCCACTCCCCGCCCCTCCACACACACGCAAGTCCCGCTCTTCTCAAATGGACCTCTCACCGACGGCCAACGTTTCCTTTCGCCTTCTTTCCTTCCTCCCGTCCTGCTTCCTTCCCCCCCTCTTTTTTTTTTTTTTTCCCCTCGTGTGTTGTTCCCCCGTTCCTTTTCAGCTGTCCCGACGGTGTTTCCGAGTGCAGCGCATGACACAGAGATCACCAGGATGCATCTAGTGAGGGACCGTCCGTCACCGCTCGGTGTCACGGCAGATGACGTCTGGTGTCGTGACGCGCCCGTGACCCCTGGACTCCCCGGGTGGAAGGTCGCCCCGCGTCCTCTGTCTCCCTCGCCCGTGGCGCTCGTTCGCTCGTTCTCTCCCCCACCCCACCCCCCGCCACCGTCTCCCCCGCTCCCTCCTCTGGCCACCCCTCATGTGTTCCGTGGTGGTCTCTTAGGAGCCTGTTTCTCTTTGGTTCCGTTGTGTTCACGGTGTCTCGTTGGGTAGGTACTGCATGGAAACGACGGCTCTGAGGTATTTCATGGAGCATCATCCCCTCGAAAGGTCTCTCCAAGTTCCTGCAGACTGTGAGATTTCATTCCCTTCTGGTGGTTGAGTCCCATGCCTCTGTGTGCGTGTGTGTGTGTGTGTGTGAGTAGATACAGGCGTAGGCACACAGACAGAGAGCTCTCTCCTTCTGCGTGTACGGATGTCTACCTAGGTATGGGGGGGGGGGGGTCGATCCCACACATACACACGTCCGTAGCTTCTTTGTCCCCTCCGTGGGCACTCCGTGGAGTGGCTGGGTTGGGTCGAAGGGGGACTCTTTGGTGGAGTGTTCCGAGGGAATCGCAGGACTCTTTTCCCTAGGGATGTGGTTTCTCTCTCTGGGAGGCCCCAGGGGATGAGATGTGATCTCTCTGAGTCCGCCCACGTGTTCCTCAGCGGCAGCAAAGACGCGTTCGATCGATCAGGAGCCACTGTCTTCTGATGTTTCGAACTTGCTGTCGCGATGGCGATTCCAGCTCCTGGGCCTTTCCCCTCCGAACGAGAAGGATCCTGGTCCAGATAAACGCCCCGGGGTGCTTCCGTGAGCCCGCCCCCACCCCCAGCAGCCCCAGCCCAGCCCAGCCCAGCCCAGCCCAGCCCAGCCCTGCCGCTGCTTGGTGTCCTACCTGGTGCTTCCGGGCGTCTGTCTGCTCTCCCCGTCTTTGGAAGGAAGGTGTCTGCTCGGGCCCCCTGCCTGCCCACTTCGCTCATCGGGGGTTGTTTCCCTTTTGGAGCCTGAGTTGTCTGACGCCTTGATCAGTTTTGGACAGAAAAGCCCCTTTTGCAAGATGCTTGCGCTTTCCCCGTATATACCGCGCGCGCACACACACACACACACGCACACACACACACACACACACACACACACACACACACACACGGATGTGTGTTTCCGTCCGTGTGTGTCTGTGAGTATCTATATGTACATAGATACACCTCTAGATACTCACACGCGCGCACGTAGACATCTACACAGACACGTGGGTATCTGTGCACTTAGGCACATGTACACGGACTTCTATGGACATGTGTGTATACACACGCACGTTCGCATATGCGTTGACGTGTGTGCGCATCTATGCACATGCATCTGCGTCTAGGCACTCTAGACGCACCCGTGCACCTGTATGTGCGTACGTGCACGCATGTCTACTGATAGATACCTGTGTGGATATCGACACATAGACACTCGTACGTCTGGGTGGACCTCTCTACGCGATACGTAGACGTCTGTGGATGTGTCCGTATGTGCGTATGCATGTGTGCATACACGTGTGCATATACGCACGCGGATAGATGCGTCTATGGAAGCATGCACGTACGTGAACGCATATACGTGCACCCACACCGGTGCGTATACATCACACGTATACACACGTGTGCATCTGTATGCGCGGACACGTCCGCCTTGATTGGTATGTGTGCGTCTATGGATACCGACGTATCTGCGCATACGAGCCTCTGTATTCGTGCCTGTGTATATCCGTGTGCGTCTGTGTATATATGCCTGTGTCTACGTATATACACGCAAGCGTACACGCACAGTAGAAACGCCTAGGCATACACGTGCGCACACAGACACGTGCGTGTATGTGAGCATGCCCTTCGAACGTGTTTGTTTATACCCGTGGGTGCGCGTATATGTAGACGCGGATATGCGTGCGTATCCATACGGACGCGCGCATACGCACATGTGTATGCGTTCTCTCTCTCCCCCCCTCCCCCTCCCCCTCCCCCTCCCCTCCCCCTCCCCCTCTCCCTCCCCCTCCCCCTCCTCCTCTCCCTCCTCCTCTCCCTCTCCCTCTCTCTGACTTTTAAGCAGCCGGAGCAGTTCTAGGACTTGACTGTCCTGCCTGGTGGTTTTGTTTCATTTCCTTTCTGATCGACTTCACAAAGTTATTTATTCATTTAACTGGCTGTTGTCACGGAACACGGGGTTTCCTGAGTGGATCCCTGTTGACTCGGTCCGGTCCTCCTCCCCTCCACGCCCCTCAGCCGCCCCCCCGCCCCCCCCCGCCCCCGCCCCCAGCCCCACCCCCCAGCCCCGCCCCTCCCAAACCCCACCCCCGCAGCCCTGCCACCCCAGACCTCCCGCCCGCCCTCCCGCCTGCCTGCCAGCCATTCTGGGGTTTGTGGCCAGTTCAGTGAGTTTGAAATCCATGTTCTCCTGACCTCAAGTGCACTTTCCCCACCCACCGGCGCGTGCTTGGGTTTGTTGTCTTCGGACTTTGTCACGGTCTCTACCCAGGTTGAGTTGCGTCTTCTCTTGGTGGGGTTCCGAGCGTGTCTCCTCCTCTTCCTTTCTTGCTCCTGGGCTCGCGTGTCTGCGTCTGCTTTCCAAAGTCCTGCTTTGTTCTCCGAGCAGCGCTCGCCTGGTTTCGCTTTGCCGGCCCCTCCCTCCCTCCCTCCCTCCCTCCCTCCCTCTCTCTCTCTCTCTCTCTCTCTCTCTCTTTCGGGGGAGGGGGGCCGGGGGAGTCTGCGATGCCGCTCGCTGGTGCCCCTCTCTCCGCCGACCCCGCCTCCGCCCCGAGCCCCCACCGCCCGCCGGCGTCTCCGTGGAATGTCCCCCCCAGCACCCCGGGATCGCGTGGGGGAGTGAGTCTCCTTCGTGGCAGCCTCCTGAGGAGATCCTTCCCAGCGTCTCTCCCTTCCTCCGCGGCCGGGGTCGCGTCGCGTCGCGTCGCTCGGCGGCGGAGGCTCCGGGCCGAGCTCGGGCGTTTGGGCGGCCGGCGCGGTGGCGTCCCCGGCGGCCGGCGACAGCGACCCGTCCTCGGGACGTTCGAGTCGCTTGTCGGGAGCCACCTGGCGGCCGCTTGTATATTGTCCCTCCCCTCTGGAGCTTCGGCGAGGCCTCCTTCAGGAGGATTGTGACTCAGCCTCTGGGCCCGAGGCAGAGCTGTCAGACACCGGCGACGCTGGCGGCGACAGTCCCGGTGGCGCCGAGGCCTAGGGACAGTCCTGCTGTCGCCGGAGATTGGTTCTCTAGGCTTCTGAGGAGGGTGACCGTCGCGGCGCCCCGGAGCCGGCTTGCGGGGCGGCCTGACCGGGTCGACCAGCATCTCCCCGTGCCCCTGCGGCCGCGGAGACGGACCGCCCGGACCCTCCCTGGGCCGGGCCGCCGCGGTGGGCAGGGAGAGGGTCTTCCCTGCCCGGAGCGCCTGGACTCGGGCTCGGCGGTCCGGACTCCTCCTGGGCCGCCCTCAGGAGCGTTTGCTTCGCCGTCGGCCCCGCTCCGGAGGTGGGGGCCGGCCCGGACGGTGGCTTGGAGGTCGCCGGAGGGCGCGCCTGGGTCCGGGCCCTCGGGTCCTTTCTGCCCGAGGTGTTTTCCGCGTCGCGCTCCGGAGGTGGGGACCCGAGGGTGGCCCGGGGGAGGCGCGTGTGCGGTCCCGCGTGGGGTCCGGGTCGCCCGAGGCGTCTCGCGGCACCCGTGCTTTCTCTCTGTCCAAGTCCTGACGGGTCCGGAGACGTGGATGGACCGGACCCTGCTCCCGCGGGTGGCCGGGGAGGGCGCGCTCGACCCTCCAGCGTGCCCTCGTGGGTCTCGGTCGTCGGACGCGACTTTGGCTCACCCCTCTCCGACTCCCTGCATCCCGGTCGGGAGGTGGGGACCGGCTCGGGCCGTCCTGGGTGCCCCGTCTGGGACGGTCTGGGCCCCGGGCGCGCTCCCTGGGTCGGGGCCCGCTCGTCTCGTGGGAAGCGCCTCGCTGACGGTTCCGTCTTCTGTGTTCCTTTGGCACGTCGAAGCCAAATCCCCGTCCGGAGACTCGGACGGACCGGTACCCCTACCCGCGTGGACGAAGCGGGGAGGGCGTCCTCGGCCGGCTCCCCCTCTCTCGGTGTCCGCGCCCCGCTTTGGCCACCACGCGCCCCTCCCCCCTCCCGGTCGACCAGATGACACCCCCCCCCCCCCCAAGAGAGCTCGGGCCTGGTGTTTATGGGCAGCGTTGGGGACAGGTGGCCGGACAAGGTTCCGGGGCCCTCCCTGCGAGTCGTAGATGGGCTCCTCTGTCGCTGCTGTCATTTCGTCGCCCTTAATAGGCCTTTTTTGCCACCAGGTAAGTGCTGACACGGTCTCCTTTGGTGTCTGCCACCGAGGACTGTGGGTCTCTGGACGCACGCGGGCTCTGGCTTCTGGGCCGCCAGCTGGTGCCCGTTCGGCCCTCGCCGCTGGAGCCCGCCCGCCTGGGCCTGTGCGCCGGCTCCTGTGTGGTGTCGTCTGGCTGACCCGACCCGAGGGTGGCGGGGGCGAGTGGCGCGGGTCTTCTACCCTCGGCGCCCCTCACCCCCGCTGTGGGCACCTGGTGGCGGCTGGGACGACCCCCGCCTGTGGGCTCCGCGCCACGTGTCAGGTGTTCTCCTCTCGGGTCGTTGGCCGCTCTCGCCTGAGGCGAGGTGGGGGGGGATGGAGCTGCCGGCGAGGCTGAAAGCGGGCCCCTCTGTGACTGTCCTCGCCGTGCCTCCCCCTGCTCCACCTCGGCTCCACGGATCGATGTGGTGTGGTCGTGTTCTCCGGGCCGAGCCGAAACCGTGCCGGACGAGGGACGGGCGTTCCCGTGAACGTGTCCGCTCTCTCGGTCTGTCCGCGGGGCCCCTCGCTTGTCTTCCCCCCCGCTGCCCGTCAGGGAGGGTGAGGAAGGCAGGGGTTGGGTGTGGCCTCTGGCCCTGATCTTCGGTCTCCCGTCCCCTGCCTCGGGGCGTCCGTGGGGGCCGTTGGTCTTCTGACACGGCAGATTGCTCCCGCTTCGCCTCCTCGGCGTGTGCCCGGCGAGCGGCCCTCCCTGTGGCGGGGAGGGCTGTGCCGCCGCTGCCGCGCTGCGCGCCCCACGCGGGTGTGCGAGCGTGCCTCGTGTGACCCTCGTGGTGCCCCTGGAGCGCTCCAGGTCGTCCCTCAGGTGCCTGAGGCCGAGCGGTGGTGTCGTTTCCTCAACCCGGCGTCCCCCTCGGGTCCCCGCCACGGTGGCGTGTGTGTCGCCGAGCGTGGCTGTCTTTCGGGGGGGTCGAGGCGGAAGGAGAGGCGTGCCCGTTCCCTCGTCGCGAGGCCTCGGCGGATGAGGCCTTGCAGGGGCGGGACGCGGGCTCTGCTCTGGCCCTGACCGCGCACACGCTCCTGTGTGGTGGTCCGCTTCCCTGTACCGCAGACCCCTCCCGCCCGGCTGAGGCCGGGCGGCTCGTGGAGCGCCTCC
>NW_017216376.1:0-13228 GCF_001704415.2 Capra hircus
CCTGCAGTACAGCCCTGAGGTAAAGCCTCGTGGGAAAGCCTCGAGGGAAAGCCACAGATCCCTTGATCCACGCGAAGGGAAGCGTGACACTGCTTCTACAGCTCGGAGGAAAGCGCACGTGCATTCCCCCACTCGAGACGAGGACTGACTCCCCTGGGGAGACTCCAGAAAGTACCCCAAGGTCCATGTCAGCACTGGAGAGGAATCCTCAGGTTCCGGCACCGACACCACACATGGTCTTGGCCCCGTAATCGATGGGAGAATATCCCGGAGACACCCCGAGCAACTCGCATGGGGACAGGCCTTTTCCTGAGGCCACCAGACCGGGTCCCTGAGGTCCCCGTCGTAACTCGAAAGCACCTGCCGCAACTCGAGAGAATCCAGAGGGTTCTCCCGTCCAGGCGAGATGATGCCCATTTCCTGTTGAGGCATCTCGAGGCTAATCAAACCTAACCTCTGGAACTTCAGAGGCGTCCTTCACACCCTTGCTGCACCTCAAGAAGTTCCCCGACATACTCGTCTCCACTCGAGAGAAAGCACGAGAACCCCGCCGACATCCAGAGGAGCCCCGTTTCCACCTCATTAGCTCGAGAGGGGGATCCTTTCCTGCGTGGTCGGGACAGAATTCCCGGCGTTCCCGTCGCATCTCAAGAGGAGGCGCTCTCCACTGGAAAATTCGAGAGGAATTCCAGGGTCGTGTCACCATTCCCAGAGTCCCCCAGATATCTCTGTCCATTCCAGGGAAACCTGTTTTCCCTGCACTGCCTCGACTTTCAAGCCGAGGATCGACTCACACAATGGTGGCACGTGGGACAGACCAGTGGAAAGCCTCGTGGGAAAGCCTCGAGGGAAGGCTTCGAGGGAAAGCCACAGATCCCTTGATCCACGCGAAGGGAAACGTGACACTGCCGCTACAGCTCGGGAGGAAATGGCACCTGCATGCCCCCAATGGAGACGAGTACTGACTCCCCTGGGGAGACTCCAGAAGTACCCCAAGATCCATGTCAGCACGGGAGAGGAATCTTAAGGTTCCGGCACCGACTCCACACAAGGTCTTAGGCCCCCACCATCGACGGGGAGAGGAATACCGAGAGGCCCGAGCAACTCGCATGGGGACTGGCCTTTTCTGAGGCCACCAGAGCGGGTCTCTGAGGTCCCCGACCTAAGTCGAGAGCACCTGCCGCAACTCGAGAAAATCCAGGAGGTTCTCCCCTCCGGGCGAGATGAGCCCATTTCCGCTGAGGCGTCTCGAGGCTAATCACATCTTACCTCTGGAACTTCGAAAGCGTCCTTCACACCCTTGTTGCAACCTAAGAAGTTCCCCGACATACCCGTCTCCACTCGAGAGGAAGCACGAGAGTCCCGCCCACATCCAGAGGAGCCCGTTTCCGACTCCTAGCTCAAGAGGAGGGATCCTTTCCCTGCGTGGTCGGGAAAGAATTCCCGGCGTTCCCGTCGCATCTCAAGAGGAGGCGCTCTCCACAGGAAAGGCGAGAGGAACTCCAGGGTCGTGCCACATTCCCAGAGTCCCCCAGATGTCTCAGTCCATTCCAGGGAAACCTGTTTTCCCTGCACTGCCTCGACTTTCAAGCCGAGGATCGACTCACACCACGGTGGCACGTGGGACAGCCCTGTGGATAAGACTCGTGGGAAAGCCCTGTGGGAAAGCCTAGTGTGAAAGTCACAGAGGAACTCGAGGGTCGTGCCACCATTCCCAGAGTCCGCCAGAAAATTCCTTGTCGGGAATTTTATTGGCCTTTCCGCGTAAACCTAGCTATTCAGCCTTTTTCCTCCAGTTAATCTTCTTACTACCCTATAATTTCTTAATCTAATCTTACATTAATAAATACACAAGACTTTCCACGTCAACGCCGTCCATCCGTCGAATTCCCTGGATGCAGCGTGGCTGGACACCGGCACACTGAGATATCTGGGGGACTCTTGGAATGATGGCACGACACTGGAGTTTCTCTCCCCTTTTCCTGTGGAGAGCGCCTCCTCATGAGATGCGACGGGAACACCGGGAATTCTTTCCGGAACATACAGGGAAAGGATACCTGACCGCGAGGTACGAGGCTGAAACGGGGCTCCTCTGGATGTGGTCGGGACTCTTGTTCTTCCTCTCGAGTGGAGAGGGGTATGTCGGGGATCTTCTTGAGTTGCAGCAAGGGTGTGAAGGACCCTTTGGAAGTTCCAGAGGTTAGGTGTGATTAGACTCGAGACGCCTCAGCGGAAATGGGCCTCATCTCGACTGCAGGGAGAACCTCCTGGGTTTTCTGCGAGTTTCAGCAGGTGCTCTCCAGTTACGACCGGGATCTTATGTAACCGCTCTGGTCTGCTCAGGTAATGCCAGTCGACTTGGAGTTGCTAAGGGGCCTCTCGGGATTCCTCTCCGGTCGATGACGGGGCCTAAGACCTTGTTTGGAATCGGTGCCCGAACCTGAGGTTTCCTCTCCAGTGCTGACATGGATCTTGGGGTACTACTGGAGTCTCCACAGGGTAGTCATCTTCATCTCCAATGGGGGCATGCACGTGCGCTTTTCTCCCGAGCATTAGGAGCAGAGTCAATTTTCCCGTTGGGTTGATCAAGGGGTTTTTGTTTTCCCTCGAGGCTTTTCCCACGAGGCTTTCCCACGAGGCTTTCCCACAGGGCTGTCCCACGTGCCACCATCGTGTGAGTCAGTCCTCCCCGTGAACGTCGAGGCAGTGAAGGGTAAACAAGTTCCTCTGGAAAGGACTGAGACATCTGGGGGACTCTTGGAATGGTGGAACGACCCTGGAGTTCCTCTCACCTTTCTTGTGGAGCGTGCCTCCTCTTGAGATGCGACAGGTACGACAGGAATTTTTCCCGGCCAATCAGGAAAGGATCCCTCATCTTGAGCCAGGAGGGGAATTGGGCTCCTCTGGATGTGGGTGGTACCCTGGTGATTCCTATGGAGTGACGACGGGTCTCTCCTGGAACCTTTGAGTTGCAGCTAGGGTGTGAAGGACCTTTGGAAGTTCAGAGGTTAGGTGTGATTAGCGTCGAGACGCCTCAGCGGAAATGGCCCTCATCTCGCTGGAGGGGAGAACCTCCTGGATTTTCTCTAGTTGCGGCAGGTGCTCTCGACTTACGACGGGGACCTCAGGGACCCGCTCTAGTGGCCTCAGGAAGGGCCAGGAGCCATGCGAGTTCCTCGGGGCCTCTCAGGATTCCTCTCCCTTTGATGCCGGGGCCTAAGACCTTGTGTGGAGTCGGTGCGGAACCGGAGGATTCCTCTCCAGTGTGGACATGGATCTTGGGGTACTTCTGAGTCTCCCCAAGGGAGTTAGTCATCGTCTTGTGTGGGGCATGAACGTGCGCTTTCCTCCCGAGCTGTAGGCAGCAGTGTCACGCTTCCCTTTGCATGGATCAAGGATCTGTGGCTTTCCCTCGTGGCTTTCCACGAGGCTTTCCACAGGGCTGTTTCATGTGCATCGTGGTGTGAGTCGATCTTCGGCTAGAAATTCGAGGCAGTGCAGGGAAATCAGGTTTCCCTGAAATGGACTGAGACATCTGGGGGACTCTGGGAATGGTGGCACGACCCTGGAGTTCCTCTCGCCTTTCCTGTGGAGAGCGCCTCCTCTTGAGATGCGCCAGGAACGCCAGGAATTCTTTCCTGTCTACGCAGGGAAAGGATCCCTCCTCTCGAGCTAGGAGGCGGAAACGGGGCTCCTCTGGATGTGGGCGGGTCTCTGGTGCTTCCTCTCGTGTGGAGACGGTATGTCGGGGAACTTCTTGAGTTTGCAGCAAGGGTGTGATGGACCCTTTGAAGTTCCAGAGGTTAGGTGTGATTAGACTCGAGACGCCTCAGCGGAAATGGGCCTCATCTCGCCTGCATGGGAGAACCTCCTGGATTTTCTCGAGTTTCAGCAGGTGCTCTCCAGTTACGACCGGGACTTATGTAACCCGCTCTGGTCCACTCAGGAAATGCCAGTCTACTTGCGAGTTGCTAAGGGCCTTCGGGATTCCTCTCGGTCGATGACGGGGCCTAAGACCTTGTTGGAGTCGGTGCCCGAACCTGAGGTTTCCTCTCCAGTGCTAACATGGATCTTGGGTACTACTGGAGTCTCCACAGGGGAGTCATCTTCGTCTCCAATGGGGCATGCACGTGCGCTTTCTCCCGAGCATTAGGAGCAGAGTCAATTTTCCCGTTGGGTTGATCAAGGGGTTTCCTTGTTTTCCCTCGAGCTTTCCCACGAGGCTTTCCCACAGGGCTGTCCCACGTGCCACCATCGTGTGTGTCGGTCCTCCCCGTGAACGTCGAGGCAGTGCAGGTAAACAAGTTCCTCTGGAAAGGACTGAGACATCTGGGGGACTCTTGAATGGTGGAACGACCCTGGAGTTCCTCTCACCTTTCTTGCTGGAGCGTGCTCCTCTTGAGATGCGACAGGTACGACAGGAATTCTTTCCCGGCCAATCAGGGAAAGGATCCTCACATTGAGCAGGAGGGGGAATTGGGGCCCTCTGGATGTGGGTGGTACCCTGGTGATTCCTATGGAGTGGCGACGGGTTCTCGTGGAACTTCTTGAGTTGCAGCTATGGTGTGAAGGACCCTTTGGAAGTTCAGAGTTAGGTGTGATTAGCTCGAGACGCTGCTGCGGAAATGGGCCTAATCTCTCCTGGAGGGGAGAACCTCCTGGATTTTCTCGAGTTGCGGCAGGTGCTCTCGACTTATGATGGTGACCTCAGGGACCCGCTCTGGTGGCCTCAGGCAAGGCCAGTCCCAGCGAATTGGTCGACGGCATCTCGGGATTCCTCTCCTGTCGATGCCGGGGCTAAGACCTTGTGGGAGTCGTGCGGAACCTGAGGTTTCCTCTCCGTGCTGACATGGATTTAGGGTATTTCTGGAGTCTCCCAGGGGAGTCAGTCCTCGTCTCGTATTGGGGCATGCACTGCGATTTCCTCTCGAGTTGTAGCAGCAGTGTCACGCTTCCTTCGCGTGGATCAAGGGATCTGTGCCTTTCCCTCAAGGCTGCCAGGAGGCTTTCCCACAGGCTGTCCACGTGCCACCATGGTGTGAGTCATCTCGGCTTGAAAGTCGAGGCAGTGCAGGGAAACAGTTTTCCCTGGAATGGACTGAGACATCTGGGGACTCTGGAATGGTGGCACGACCCTGGAGTTCTCTCGCCTTTCCTGTGGAGAGCGCCTCCTCTTGAGATGCGACGGAAACGCCGGGAATTCTTTCCCGACCACACAGGGAAAGGATCCTCCTCTCGAGCTAGGAGGCGGAAACGGGGCTCCTCTGGATGAGGGCGGGACTCTCGTGGTTCTCTCGAGTGGAGACGGGCATGTCACGGAACTTCTTGAGTTGCAGCAAGAGTGTGAAGGACCTTTGGAAGTTCCAGAAGTTAGGTGTGATTAGCTCGAGACGCCTCAGCGGAAATGGGCCTCATCTCGCCTGGAGGGGGAATCTCCTGGATTTTCTCGAGTTGCGGCAGGTGCTCTCAACTTACGATGGGGACCTCAGGAACCCGCTCTGTGGTCTCAGGAAAGGCCAGTCGCCATGCGAGTTGCTCGGGGCCTCTTGGGATTCCTCTCCGTCAATGCCGTGGCCTAAGACCATGTGTGGAGTAGGTGCTGGAATCTCAGCATTCCTTTCCAGTGCTGACATGGATCTTGGGGTACGTCTGGAGTCTCCTCAGGAGAGTCAGTCCTCGTCTCGAGTGGGGCACGCACGTGCGCTTTCCTCCCGAGCTGAAGCAGCAGTGTCGTGCTTGCCTTCGCATGGATCAAGAGATAAGGGGGCTTTCCCTCCGAGGCTTTCCCACGAGGCTTTCCCATTGAGGCTTTCCCACAGGGCTGTCCCACGTGCCACCCCGTGGTGTGAGTCGATCCTCGGCTTTGAAAGTCGAGGCAATGCAGGGAATGCTGGTTTCCCTGGAATGGACTGAGACATCTGGGGGACTCTGGGAATGGTGGCCCGACCCTGGAGTTTCTCATCGCCTTTCCTGTGGGAGAGCGCCTCCTCTTGAGAAGTGACGGAAACGCCGGGAATTCTTTCCCGACCATGCAGGGAAAGGATCCTTCCTCTCGAGCTAGGAGGCGGAAACGGGGCTCCTCTGGATGTGGACGGGACTCTCGTGCTTCCTATCGAGTCGAGACAGGTATGTCGGGGAACTGCTTGAGTTGCAACATGGTTGTAAAGGACCCTTTGGAAGTTCCAGATGTTAGATGTTATTAGCCTGGAGACGCCACAGTGGAAATGGGCCTCGTCTCGCCTGGAGGGGAGAACCTCTTGGATTTTCTCGAGTTGCGGCAGGTGCTCTCGACTTACGACGGGGACCTCAGGGACCCGCTCTGGTGGCCTCAGGAAAGGCCAGTCCCCATGCGAGTTGCTCGGGGGCCTCTCGGGATTCCTCTCCCATCGATGCCGCGGCCTAAGACCTTGTGTGGAGTCGCTGCCGGAACCTGAGGATTCCTCTCCAGTGCTGACATGGATCTTGGGGTACTTCTGGAGTCTCCCCAGGGGAGTCAGTCCTCGTCTCGAGTGGGGGCATGCACGTGCGCTTTCCTCCCGAGCTGTAGCAGCAGTGTCACGCTGCCCTTCGCGTGGATCAAGGGATCTGTGGCTTTCCCTCGAGGCTTTCCCACGAGGCTTTCCCACGAGGCTTTCTAACGAGGCTTTCCCACAGGGTGTCCCACGTGCCACCATGGTGTGAGTCGATCCTCGGCTTGAAAGTCGAGGCAGTGCAGGGAAATCAGGTTTCCCTGGAACGGATGGAGACATCTGATTGTCTCTGGGAATGGTGGCACGACCCTGGAGTTCCTCTCGCCTTTCCTGTGGAGAGCGCCTGCTCTTGAGATGCGACGGGAACGCCGGGAATTCTTTCCCGACCACGCAGGGAAAGGATCCCTCCTCTCGAGCTAGGAGGCGGAAACGGGGCTCCTCTGGATGTGGCCAGGACTCTCGTGCTTCCTCTCAAGTGCAGCCGGGTATGTCGGGGAACTTCTTGAGTTGCAGCAAGGGTGTGAAGTACCCTTTGGAAGTTCCAGAGGTTAGGTGTGATTAGCCTCGAAACACCTCAGCGGAAATGGGCCTCATCTGGCCTGGAGGGGAGAACCTCCTGGATTTTCTCGAGTTGCAGCAGGTGCTCTCGACTTACGACGGGGACCTCAGGAACCCGCTCTGGTGGCCTCAGGAAAGGCCAGTCCCCATGCGAGTTTCTCGGGGGCCTCTCGGGATTCCTCTCCCTTCGATGTCGGGGCCTAAGACCTTGTGTGCAGTCGGTGCCGGAACCTGAGGATTCCTTTCCAGTGCTGACATGGATCTTGGGGTACCTCTGGAGTCTCCCCAGGGGATTCAGGCCTCGTCTCGAGTGGGGGCATGAGTGTGCCCTTTCCTCCCATGCTGTAGCAGCAGTGTCATGCTTCTGCTTGCGTGGACCAAGGGATCTGTGACTTTCCCTCGAGTCTTTCCCTCGAGGCTCTCCCACAGGGCTGTCCCACGTGTCTCGGTGGTGTGAGTCGATCCTCGGCGTGAAAGCCGAGGCAGTGGCAGGGAAAACAGGTTCCTGTGGAATGGACTGAGACATCTGGGGGAGTCTTGGAATGGTGGCACGACCCTGCAGTTCCTCTCCCCTTTCCTTTGGAGAGCGCCTCCTCTTGAGATGCGATGGGAATGCCGGGAATTCTTTCCCGACCATGTAGGGAAAGGATCCCTCATCTCGAGCTACGAGCCGGAAACGGAGCTCCTCTGGATGTGGCCGGGACCCTCGTGTTTCCTCTTGAGTGGAGACGGGTATGTCGGGGAACTTCTTGAGTTGCAGCATGACTGTGAAAGACTCTTTTGAAGTTCCAGAGTTCACGTGTGATTAGCCTCGAGACACCTCAGTGGAAACGGGCCTCATCTCGCCTGCAGGGGAGAACCTCCTGGATTTTCTCGAGTTGCGTCAGGTGCTCTCGAGTTACGACGGAGACATCAGGGACCCGCTCTGGTGACCTCAGGAAAGGCCAGTCCCCATGCGAGGTGCTAGGGGGCCTCTCAGGATTCCTCTCCCGTCGATGCCGGGGCCTAAGACCTTGTGTGGAGTCGGGACCGGAACCTGAGGATTCCTCTCCAGTGCTGACATGGATCTTGGCGTACTTCTGGAGTCTCCCAAGCTTGCGTCAGTCCTCGGCTCGAGTGGGGTCATGCACGTGCGCTTTAATCCCGAGCGGTAGCAGCAGTGTCGCGCTTCCCATCTCGTGGATCAAGGTATCTGTGGCTTTCCCTCGAGGCTTTCCCACGAGGCTTTCCCACGAGGCTTTGCCACAGGCGCTGTCCCACGTGCCACAGTGGTGTGAGTCGATCCTCGGCTTGAAAGTCGAGTCAGTGCGGGGAAACAGGTTTCCCTGGAATGGACTGAGACATCTGGGGGACTCGGAGAATGGTGGCATGTCCCTGGAGTTCCTCTCGCCTTTCCTGTGGAGAGCGCCTCCTCTTGAGATGCGACGAGAACGCCGGGAATTCTTTCCCGACCTCGAAGGGAAAGGATCCCTCCTCTCGAGCTATGAGGCGGAAACGGGGCTCCTCTGGATGTGGGCGGAACTATCGTGCTTCCTCTTAAGTGCAGACGGGTATGTCGGGGAACTTCTTGATTTGCAGCAAGGGTGTGAAGGACCCTTTGGAAGTTCCAGAGTTTAAGTGTGCTTAGCCTTGAGATGTGTCAGCGGAAATAGGCTTCATTTTGCCTGGAGGGGAGAACATCCTTGATTTTCTCCAGTTGCGGCAGGTGCTCTCGACTTACAATGGGGACCGCAGGGACCCGCTCTGGTGGCCTCAGGAAAGGCCAGTCAAGATCCAAGACAGCATTGGAGAGGGAGAGACATCACGAGAGGCTCCCGAGCAACTCGCATGGGGAGTGGCCTTTCCTGAGGCCACCAAAGCGGGTCCCTGAGGTCCCCGTCGTAAGTCGAGAGCACCTGGCGCAACTCGAAAAAATCCAGGAGGTTCTCCCCTCCAGGCGAGATGAGACCCATTTGCGCTGAGGCATCTCGAGGCTAATCACACCTAACCTCTGGAACTTCCAAAGGGCCCTTCACACCATTGCTGCAACTCAAGAAGTTCCCCGACATACCCGTTTCCACTCGAAAGGAAGCACGAGAGTCCCGCCCACAACCAGAAGAGCCCCGTTTCAGCCTCATAGCTCGAGAGGAGGGATCCTTTCCCTTGGTGGTCGGGAAAGAATTTCCGGCGTTCCCATCCCATCTCAAGAAGAGGCGCTCTCCAAAGGAAAGGCGAGAGGAACTCAGGGTCGTGCCACCATTCCCAGAGCCCCAGATGTCTCAGTCGATTCCAGGGAAACCTGTTTTCCCCGCAATGCCTCGACTTTCAAGCCGAGGATCGACTCAGAACTCGGTGGCACGTGGGAGAGCCCTGTGAAAAGCCTAGTGGGAAAGCCTCGTGGGAAAGCCTACTGAGAAAGCCACAGATCCCTGGATCCACGCAAAGGGAAGCGTGACACTGCTGCTAAAGCTCGGGAGGAAAGCACACGTGCACGCCACACTCGCGACGAGGACTGACTCCCCTGGGAGACTCCAGAAGTACCCCAAGATCCATGTCAGAACTGGAGAGGAATCCTCAGGTTCCGGCACCGACTCCACACAATGTCTCAGGCCCCGGCATAGACGGGAGAGGAATCGCTAGAGGCCCACGAGCAACTCGCATGGGGACGGGCCTTTCCTGAGGGCACTAGAGCGTGTCCCTGAGGTCCCCGTCGGAATCCGAGAGCACCTGCGGCAACTCGAGAAAATCCAGGAGGTTCTCCCCTCCAGGCGAGATGAGGCCCATTTCCGCTGAGGAGTCTCGAGGCTTATCACACCTAAACTCTGGAACTTTCAAAGGGTCCTTCACACCTTTGCTGCAACTCAAGAAGTTCCCCGACATACCCGTCTTCACTCGAGAGGAAGCACGAGAGTGCCGCCCTCATCCTTAGGAGCGCCTTTTCCGCTTCCTAGCTCGAGAGGAGGGATCCTTTCCCTGCGTGGTCGGGAAAGAATTCCCGGCGTTCCCGTCGCATCTCAAGAGGAGGCACTCTCCACAGGAAAGGCGAGAGGAACTCCAGGTCACGCCACCATTCCCAGAGTCCCCAGATGTCTCAGTCCATTCCAGGGAAACCTGTTTCCCTGGACTGCCTCGACTTTCAAGCCGATGATCGACTCACACCACGGTGGCACGTGGACAGCCCTGCGGGAAAGCCTCGTGGGAAAGCCTCGTGGGAAAGACTTGAGGGAATGCCACAGATCCCTTGTTCATCGCGAAGGGAAGCGTGACACTGCTGCTACAGCTCGGGAGGAAAGCGTACGTGCATGCCCCACTCGAGACGAGGACTGACTCCCCTGCGGAGATTCCAGAAGTACCCCAAGATCCATGTCAGCACTGGAGAGGAATCCTCAGGTTCTGGTACCGAATCCACAAAAGGTCTTACGCCCCGGCATCGACGGGAGAAGAATACCGAGGGCCCCCGAGCAACTCCATGGGGACTGGCCTTTCCTGAGGCCACCAGAGCGGGTCCCTGAGGTACCCGTCGTAAGTCGAGAGCACCTGCCGCAACTCGAGAAAATCCAGGAGGTTCTCCCTCCAGGCGAGATGAGGCCCATTTCCGCTGAGGAGTCTCGAATCTTATCACACCTAAGCTCTGGAACTTCCAAAGGGTCCTTCACACACTTGCTGCAATTCAAGAAGATCCCCGACATACCAGTCTCCACTCGAGAGGAAGCACGAGAGTCCTGCCCACACCCAGAGGAGCCCCGTTTCCGCCTCCTAGCTCGAGAGGAGGGATCCTTTCCCTGCGTGGTCGGGAAAGAATTCCCGGCGTTTCCGTCACATCTCAAGGGGAGGTGCTCTCCACAGGAAAGGCGAGAGGAACTCCAGGGTGGTGCCACCATTCCCAGAGTCCCCCAGATGTCTCAGTCCATTCCAGGGAAACCTGTTTTCCCTGCACTGCCTCGACTTTCAATCCGAGGAACGACTCACACCACGGTGGCACGTCGGACAGCCCTGTGGGAAATCCTCATGAAAAAGCATCGTGGGAAAGCCTCCAGATAAAGCCAGAGATCCCTGGATCCTGGCGAAGGGAAGCGTGACACTGCTGCTACAGCTCTGGAGGAAAGTGCACATGAATGCCCCCACTCGAGATGAGGACTGACTCACCTGGGAGACTCCAGAAGTACCCCAAGAACCATGTAAGCACTGGAGAGTTATTCTCAGGTTCCAGCACCGACTCCACACAAGGTATAAGGCGCCGGCATTGACGGGAGAGGAATTCCGAGATGCCCCCAAACAACTTGCATGGGGACTGGCCTTTCCTGAGGAAATCAGAGCGGGTCCCTGAGGTCCCCATCGTAAGTCGAGAGCACCTGCCGCAACTCGAGAAAATCCAGGAGGTTCTCCCCTCCAGGCGAGATGAGGCCCATTTCCGCTGAGGCGCCTCGAGGCTAATCACACCTAACCTCTGGAACTTCCAAAGGATCCTTCACACCCTTGCTGCAACTCAAGAAGTTCCCCGACATACCCGTCTCCACTCGAGAGGAAGCACGAGAGTCCCGCCCACATCCAAAGGAGCCCTGTTTTCGCCTCCTAGCTCGAGAGGAGGGATCATTTCGCTGCGTGGTCGGGAAAGAAATCCGGGCGTTCCCGTCGCATCTCAAGAGGAGGCGCTCTCCACAGGAAAGGCGAGAGGAACTCCATGGTCGTGCCACATTCCCAGAGTCCACCAGATGTCTCAGTCCATTCCAGGGAAAACTGTTTTCCCTGCACTGCCGCGACTTTCAAGCTCACGATCGACATACCCCACAGTGGCACGTGGGACAGCCCTGTGGGAAAGCCTCGTGGGAACGCCTCGTGGGAAAGCCTCGAGGGAAAGACACAGATCCCTTGATCCACGCGAAGGGAAGCGTGACACTGCTGCTACAGCTCGGGAGGAAAGCACAGGTGCATGCCCCCACTCGAGAGGAGGACTGACTCCCCTGGGGAGACTGCAGAAGTACCCCAAGATCCATGTCAGCACTGGAGAGGAATCCTCAGGTTCCGGCACCGACTCCACACAAGGTCTTAGGCCCCGGCATCGACGGGAGAGGAATCCCGAGAGGCCCCCGATCAACTCGTATGGGGACTGGCCTTTCCTGAGGCCACCAGAGCGGGTCCCTGAGGTCCCCGTCGTAAGTCGAGACCACCTGCCGCAACTCGAGAAAATCCAGGAGGTTCTCCCCTCCAGGCGAGATGAGGCCCATTTCCGCTGAGGGGGCTCGAGGCTAAAAACATCTAACCTCTGGAACTTCGAAAGTGTCCTTCACACCCTTGCTGCAGCTCAAGAAGATCCCCGACATACCCGTCTCCTCTCGAGAGGAAGCACGAGAGTCCTTCCGACATCCAGAGGAGCCCCGATTTCGCGTCAAAGCTCAAGAGCAGGGATCCTTTCCCTGCGTGTGCGGGAAAGAATTCCCGGCGTTCCCGTCACATCTGAAGTGGAGGCACTCTCCACAGGAAAGGCGAGAGGAACTCCAGGGTCGTGCCACCATTCCCAGATTCCCCCAGATGTCTCAGTCCATTCCAGGGAAAACTGTTTTCCTTGCACTGCCTCGACTTTCAAGCCGAGGATCGACTCACACCACGGTGGCACGTGGGACAGTCCTGTGGGAAAGCCTCGTGGGAAAGCCTCGAGGGAAAGCCACAGATCCCTTGATCTACTTGATGGGAAGCGTGACACTGCTGCTACAGCTCGGGAGGGTATCGAACTGCATGCCCCCACTCGAGACGAGGACTGACTCCCCTGGGGAGACTCCAGAAGTACCCCAAGATCCATGTCAGCACTGCAGATGAATCCTCAGATTTCGGCACCAACTCCACACAAGGTCTTAGGCCCCGACATCGAAGGTAGAGGAATAACGAGAAGCCCCCCAAGCATCTCGCATGGGGACCGGCCTTTGCTGAGGCCACCAGAACGGGTCCCTGAGGTCCCTGTCGTAAGTCGAGAGCACCTGCCCCAACTCGAGAAAATCCAGGAAGTTCTCCCCTCCAGGCGAGATGAGGCCCATTTCCACTGAGGCGTCTCGAGGTTAATCACACCTAACCTCTGGAACTTCCAAAGGGTCCTTCACACCCTTGCTGCAACTCAAGAAGTTCCCCGACATAACCGTCTCCACTGAAGAGGAAGCACGAGAGTCCCGCCCACATCCAGAGGAGCACCGTTTACGCCTCTTAGCTCGAGAGGATGGATCCTTTCCCTG
>NW_017216377.1:0-13228 GCF_001704415.2 Capra hircus
GAGGAACTCCAGCGTCGTGCCACCATTCCCAGAGTCCCCCAGATGTCTCAGTCCATTCCAGGGAAACCTGTTTTCCCTGCACTGCCTCGACTTTCAAGCCGAGGATCGGCTCACACCACGGTGGCACGTGGGACAGACCTGTGGGAAAGCCTCGTGGGAAAGCCACAGATCCCTTGATCCACGCGAAGGGAAGCGCGACACTGCTGCTACAGCTCGGGAGGAAAGCGCACGTGATGCCCCCACTCGAGACGAGGACTGACTCCCCTGGGGAGACTCCAGAAGTACCCCAAGATCCATGTCAGCACTAGAGAGGAATTCTCAGGTTCCGGCACCGACTCCACACAAGGTCTTAGGCCCAGGCATCGACTGGAGAGGAATCCCGAGAGGCCCCGAGCAACTCGAATGGGACTGGTCTTTCCTGAGGCCACCAGAGGGCGTCCCTGAGGTACCCGTCGTAAGTCGAGAGCACCTGCTGCAACTGGAGAAAATTCAGTAGGTTTTCCCCTCCAGGCGAGGTGAGGCTCGTTTCTACTGAGGCGTCTCGAGGGGTAATCACACCTAACCTCTGGAACTTCCAAAGGGTCCTTCACACCGTTGGTGCAACTCAAGATGTTCCCCGACACACCCGACTTCACTCGAGAGGAAGCACGAGAGTCCCGCCCCAAATCCAGCGGAGCCCGTGTTCGCCTCCTAGCTCGAGAGGAGGGATCCTTTCCCTGTGTGTTTGGTCAAGTATTCCTGGCGTTCCCGTCTCATTTTCAAGAGGAGGCGCTCTCCACAGAAAGGCGAGAGGAACTCCAGGGTCGTGCCACATTCCCAGAGTCCCCAGATGTCTCAGTCCTTTTCAGGGAAAACTGTTTCCCTGCACTGCCTCGACTTTCAAGCCGAGGATCGACTCACTCCACGGTGGCACGTGGAACAGACCTGTGCGAAAGCCTCGAGGGAAAGCATCGAGGGAAAGCCACAGATCCCTTGATCCACGCCGCGGAAGCGCGCACTGCTTGTACAGCTCGGGAGGAAAGGCACGGGCATGCCCCCACTCGAGACGAGGACTGACTCCCCTGGCGAGACTCCAGAAGTACCCTATAATCCATGTCGGCACTCGAGAGGAATCGTCAGGTTCCGGCACTGACTCCACACAAGTTCTTAGGAACCAGCATCGAAGGGAGAGGAATCCCGAGAGGCCCCCGAGCAACTCGCATGGGGACTGGCCTTTCCTGAGGCCACCACAGCGGGTCCCTGAGGTCCCGTCGTAAGTCATGAGCACCTGCTGCAACTCGAGAAAATCCAGGAGGTTCTCCCCTCCAGGCGACATGAGACCCATTCCTGCTGAGGCGTCTCAGGGGTAGTCAGATCTAAACTCTGGAACTTCCAAAAGATCCTTCAAAACCTTGCTGCAACTCAAGAAGTTCCCCGACATACCCGTCTCCACTCGAGAGGAAGCACGAGAGTCCCGCCCACATCCAGAGGAGCCCCGTTTCCGCCTCCTAGCTCGAGAGGAGGGATCCTTTCCCTGCGTGGTCGGGAAAGAATTCCCGGCGTTTCCGTCGCTTCTCAAGAGGAGGCGCTCTCCACAGGAAAGGCGAGAGGAACTCCTGGGTCGGGCCACCATTCCCAGAGTCCCCAGATGTCTCAGTCCATTCCAGGGAAACGAGCATTCCCTGCATTGCCTCGACTTTCAAGCCAAGGATCGACTCACACCACGGTGGCACGTGGGACAGCCCTGTGGAAAGCCTCGTGTGAAAGACTCGTGGAAAGCCTCCAGGGAAAGCCACAGATCCCTTGATCCACGCGAAGGGAAGCGCGATACTGCTGCTAGAGCGGGAGGAACGGGCACGTGCATGCCCCACTCGAGACGAGGACTTACTCCCCTGGGGAGACTCCAGAAGTACCCAAGATCCATGTCAGCACTGGAGAGGAATCCTCAGGTTCCAGCACCAACTCCACACTAGATCTTAGGCCCCGGCTTCAGCGGGAGCGGAATCCCAACAGACCCCGAGCAACTCGCATGGGGACTGGCCTTTCCTGAGGCCACCAGCGCGGGTCCCTGAGATCCCCGTCGTGAGTCGAGAGCACTTGCCGCAAGTCGAGAAAATCCAGGAGGTTCTCCCCTCCAGGCGAGATGAGGCCCATTTCCGCTGTGGCATCTCGAGCTAATCACATCTAACATCTGGAACTTCCAAAGGGTCCTTCCCACCCTTGCTGCAACTCAAGAAGTTCCCCACCTACCCGTCTCCACTCGAGAGGAAGCACGAGAGTTCCGCCAACATCCAGAAGAGCCCCGTTTTCTGCTCCTAGCTCGAGAGGAGGGATCCTTTCCCTGCGTGGTCGGGAAAGAATTCCCAGCGTTCCTGTCACATCTCAAGAGGAGGCGCTCTCCACAGGAAAGGCGAGAGGAAATCCAGGGTCGTGCCACCAATCCAGAGTCCCCCAGATGTCTCAGTCCATTCCAGGGAAACCTGTTTTCCCTGCACTGCCTCGACTTTCAAGCCGAGGATCGACTCACAGCACGGTGGCACGTGGGACAGCCCTGTGGGAAAGCCTCGTGGGAAAGCCTCGAGGGAAAGCCTCGAGGGAAGCCACAGATCCCTTGATCCACGCGAAGGGAAGCGTGACACTGCTGCTACAGCTCGGGAGGAAAGTGCACGTGAATGCCCCCACTCGAGACGAGGACTGACTCCCCTGGGGAGACTCCAGACGTACCCCAAGATCCATGTCAGCACTGGAAAGGAATCCTCAGGTTCTGGCACCAACTCCAGACAAGATCTCAGGCCCCGCATCGATGGGAGAGGTATCCCGAGAGGCCCCCGAGGAACTCGTGTGGGGACTGGCCTTTCCTGAGGCCACCAGACCGGGTCCCTGAGGTCCCGTCGTAAGTCGAGAGCACCTGCCGCAACTAGAGAAAATCCATTAGGTTCTCCCCTCCAGGCGAGATGAGGCCCATTTTCCACTGAGGCGTCTCGACGCTAATCACACCTAACCTCTGGAACTTCCAAAGGGTCCTTCACACCGTGCTGCAACTCAAGAAGATGCCGACATAACTCTCTCCACTGGAGAGGAAGAACGAGAGTCCCGCCCACATAGAGAGGAACCCGGTTTCAGCCTCCTAGCTCGAGAGGAGGGATCCTTTCCCTGCATGGTCGGGAAAGACATCCCGGCGTTCCCGTCTCATCTCAAGAGGAGGCGCTCTCCACAGGAAAGGCGAGAGGAACTCCAGGGTAGTGCCACCATTCCAGAGTCCCCCAGATGTCTCAGTCCATTCCAGGGAAACCTGTTTTCCCTGCACTGCCTCGACTTTCAAGCAGAGGATCGACTCACACCACGGTGGCACGTGGGACAGCCCTGTGGGAAAGCCTCGTGGAAAAGCCTCCTGGGAAAGCTTCGAGGGAAAGCCACAGATCCCTTGCTTCACGCGAAGGGAAGCGTGACAGTTCTGCTACAGCTCGGGAGGAAAGCGAACGTGCATGCCCCACTCGACACGAGGACTGACTCCCCTGGGGAGACTCCAGAAGTACCGCAAGATGCATGTCAGCACTGGAGAGGAATCCTCAGTTTCCGGCACCGACTTCACACAAGGTCTTAGGCCCCGGCGTCGAAGGGAGAGGTATCCCGAGAGGCCCCCGAGCAACTCGCATGGGGACTGGCCTTTCCTGAGGCCACCAGAGCGGGGTCCCTGAGGTCCCCGTCGTAAGTCGAGAGCACCTGCCACAACTCGAGAAAATCCAGGAGTTTCTCCCCTCCAGGCGAGATGAGGCCCATTTCCGCTCAGGCGTCTCGAGGCTAATCACACCTAACCCCTGGAACTTCCAAAGGGTCCTTCACACCCTTGCTACAACTCAAGAAGTTTCCCAACATACCTGACACCACTCGAGATGAAGCACGAGAGTCCTGCCCACATCCAGAGGAGCCCCGTTTCCGCCTCGTACCTCGCGGTGAGGTATCCTTTCCCTGTATGTTCCGGAAAGAATTCCCGGTGTTCCCGTCGCATCTCGTTGAGGAGGCGCTCTCCACAGGAAAGGCGAGAGAAACTCCAGTGTCGTGCCATCATTCCAAGAGTCCCCCAGATATCTCAGTGTGCCGGGGTCCAGCCCCGCTGGATCCAGGGAATTCGACGGATGGACGGCGTTGACGTGGAAAGTCTTGTGTATTTATTAATGTAAGATGAGATTAAGAAATTATAGGGTAGTAAGAAGATTAACTGGAGGAAAAAGGCTGAATAGCTAGGTTTACGCGGAAGGCCAATAAAATTCCCGACAAGGAATTTTCTGGCGGACTCTGGGAATGTGGCTCGACCCTGGAGTTCCTCTCGCCTTTCCTGAGGAGCGCACCTCCTCTTGAGATGCGAGGAGAACGCCGGGAATTCTTTCCCGAACACGCAGGGAAAGGATCCCTCCTCTCAAGCTATGAGGCGGAAACGGGGCCCCTCTGGATTTTTACGGTACTCTCGTGCTTCCTCTCGAGTGGAGACGGGTATGTCGGGGAACTTCTTGAGTTGTAGCAAGGGTGTGAAGGACCCTTTGGAAGTTCCAGAGGTTAGATGTGATTAGCCTCTAGACGCCTCAGCGAAAATGGGCCTCATCTCGCCTGGAGGGGAGAACCTCCTGGATTATCTCGAGATGCGGCAGGTGCTCTCCACTTACGACAGGGACCTCAGGGACCCGCTCTGGTGGCCTCAGGAAAGCCCAGTCCCCATGCGAGTTGCTCGGGGGCCTCTCGGGATTCCTCTCCCGTCGATGCCGGGGCCTAAGACCTTGTGTGGAATCGGTGCCGGAACCTGAGGATTCCTCTCCAGTGTTGACATGGATCTTGGGGTACTTCTGGAGTCTCTCCCAGGGGAGTCAGTCCTCGTCTCGAATGGGGGCAAGCACGTGCGCTTTCCTCCCGAGATGTAGCAGCAGTGTCACGCTTCCCTTCGCGTGGATCAAGGGATCTGTGGCTTTCCCTTGAGGCTTTCCCACGAGGCTATCCCACGAGGGTTTCCCACAGGGCTGTCCCACGTGCCACCATGGTGTGAGTCGATCCTCGTCTTGAAAGTCGAGGCAGTGCAGGGAAAACAGGTTTCCCTGGAATGGACTGAGACATCTGGGTGACTCTGGGAATGGAGCACAACCCTGGAGTTCCTCTCGCCTTTCCTGTGGAGAGCGCCTCCTCTTGAGATGCGACGGGAACACCGGGAATTCTTTCCCGACCACACAGGGTAAGGATACCTCCTGTCGAGCTAGGAGGCAGAAACGGGGCTCCTCTGGATGTGGGCGGGACTCTCGTGCTTCCTCTCGAGTGGAGACGGGTATGTCGGGGAACTTCTTGAGTTGCAGCAACGTGTGAAGGACCCTTTGGAAGTTCCAGATCTTAGATGTGATTAGCCTCAAGACGCCTCAGTGGAAATGGGCCTCATCTCGCCTGGAGGGGAGAACCTCCTGGATTTTCTCGAGTTGCGGCAGGTACTCTGCACTTACGACGGGGACCTCAGGGACACTCTCTGGTGGCCTCAGGAAAGGCTAGTCCCCTTGCGAGTTGCTCAGGGGCCACTCGGGATTCCTCTCCCGTCGATGCCGGGGCCTAAGACCTTGTGTGGAGTCGGTGCCGGAACCTGAGGATTCCTCTCCGGTGCCAACATGGATCTTGGGGTACTTCTGGAGTCTCCCCAGGGGAGTCAGTCCTCGTCTCAATGGGGGCATGCACGTGCGCTTTCCTCCCGAGCTGTAGCAGCAGTGTCACGCTTCCCTTCTCGTGGATCAAGGGATCTGTGGCTTTCCCTCGAGGCTTTCCCACCAGGCTTTCCCACGAGGCTTTCCCACAGGGCTGTCCCACGTGCCACCGTGCTGTGAGTCGATCCTCGGCCTTGAAAGTCGAGACAGTGCAGGGAAAAAAGTTTTCCCAGGAATGGACTGAGACATCTGGGGGACTCTGGGAATGGTGGCACGACCCTGGAACTCCTCTCGCCTTTCCTGTGGAGAGCGCCTCCTCTTGAGATGCGACGGGAACGCCGGGAAATCTTTCCCGACACGAAGGGAAAGGATCCCTCCTCTCGAGCTAGGATGCAGAAACGGGGCTCCTCTGGATGTGGGCGGGACTCTGGTGTTTCCTCTCGAGTGGAGACGGGTATGTCGGGGAACTTCTTGAGTTGCACCAAGGGTGTGAAGGACCCATTGGAAGTTCCAGAGGTTAGGTCTGATTAGCCTCGAGACGCCTCAGCGGAAATTGGCCTCATCTCGATTCGAGGGTGGAACCTCCTGTATTTTCTCGAGTTGCGGCAGGTGATCTCGACTTACTACGGGGACCTCAGGGACCCGTTCTGGTGGCCTCAGGAAAGGCCAGTCCCCATGCGAGTTGCTCGGGGGCCTCTCAGGATTCCCCTCCCGTCGATGCCGGGTCCTAAGACATTATGTGGAGTCGGTGCCGGAACCTGAGGATTCCTCTCCATTGCTGACATGGATCTAGGGGTACTTCTGTAGTCTTCCCAGGGGAGTCAGTCCTCGTCTCGAGTGGGGGCATGCACGTGAGCTTTCCTCCCGAGCTGTAGCAGCAGTTTCACGTTTCCCTTCACGTGGATCAAGGGATCTTTGGCTTTCCCACGAGGATTTCCCACAGGGCTGTCCCACATGCCACCGTGGTGTGAGTCGATCGTCGGCTTGAAAGTCGAGGCAGTGCAGGGAAACAGGTTTTCCTGGAATGGACTGAGACATCTGGGGGACTCTGGGAATGGTAGCACGACCCTGGAGTTCCTCTCGCCTTTCCTGTGGAGAGCGCCTCCTCTTGAGATGCGATGGGAACGCGGGGAATTCTTTCCCCACCACGGAGGGAAAGGATCCCTACTCTCGAACGAGGAGGCGGAAACGGGGCTCCTCTGGATGTGGGCGGAACTCTCGTGCTTCCTCTCGAGTGGAGACGGGTATGTCGGGGAACTTCTTGAGTTGCAGCAAGGGTGTGAAGGACCCTTTGGAAGTTCCAGAGGTTAGGTGTGATTAGCCTCGAGACGCCTCAGCGGAAATGGGCCTCATATCGCCTGGAGGGGAGTACCTCCTGGATTTTCTCGAGTTGCGGCAGGTGCTCTCGACTTACGACGGGGACCTCAGGGACCAGCTCTGGTGGCCTCAGGAAAGGCCAGTCCCCATGCGAGGTGCTTGGGGGCCTCTCGGGATTCCTCTCCCGTCGTTACCGGGGCCTAAGATCTTGTGTGGAGTCGGTGCCGGAACCTGGGGATTCCTCTCCAGTGCTGACATGGTTCTTGGGGAACTTCTGGAGTCTTCCCAGGGGAGTCAGTCCTCGTCACGTGTGCGGGCATGCACGTGCACTTTCCTCCCGAGCTGTAGGAGCAGTGTGGCGCTTCCCTTCGAGTGGTCAAGGGATGTGTGGCTTTCCCTCGAGGCTTTCCCACGAGGCTTTCCCACAGGGCTGTCCCACGTGCCACCATGGTGTGAGTCGATCCTCGGCTTCAAAGTCGAGGAAGTGCAGGGAAAACAGGTTTCCCTGGAATGGACTGAGACATCTGGGGGACTCCGGGAATGGTGGCACGACCCTGGAGTTCCTCTCGCCTTTCCTGTGGAGAGCGCCTCCTCTTGAGATGCGACGGGAACGCGGGGAATTCTTTCCCCACCACGCAGGGAAAGGATCCCTCCTCTCGAGCTAGGAGGCGGAATCAGGTCTCCTCTGGATGTGGGCGGGACTCTCGTGCTTCCTCTCGAGTGGAGACGGGAATGTCGGGGAACTTCTTGAGTTGCAGCACGGGTGTGAATGACCCTTTGGAAGTTCCAGATGTTAGATGTGATTAGCCTCGAGACGCCTCAGCGGAAATGGGCCTCATCTCGCCTGGAGGGGAGAACCTCCTGGATTTTCTCGAGTTGCGGCAGGTGCTCTGGGCTTACGACGGGGACCTCAGGGACCCGCCCTGCTGGCCTCAGGAAAGGCCAGTCGCCATGCGAGTTGGTCGGGGGCCTCTCGGGATTCCTCTCCTGTCGATGCTGGGGCCTAAGACCTCGTGTGGAGTCGGCCCCGGAGCCTGAGGATTCCTCTCCAGTGCTGACATGGAACTTGGGGTACTTCTGGAGTCTCCCCAGCGGAGTCAGTCCTCGTCTCTAGTGGGGGCATGCACGTGGGCTTTCCTCCCGAGCTATAGCAGCAGTGTCGCGCTTCCCTTCCTGTGGATCAAGGGATCTGTGGCTTTCCCTCGAGGCTTTCCCACCAGGCTTTCCCATGAGGCTTTCCCACAGGGCTGTCCCACGTGCCACCGTGGTGTGAGTCGATCCTCGGCTTGAAAGTCGAGTCAGTGCAGGGAAAACAGGTTTCCTTGGAATGGACTGAGACATCTGGGCGACTCTGAGTATGGTGGCACGACCCTGGAGTTCCTCTCGCCTTTCCTGTGGAGAGCGCCTCCTCTTGAGATGCGACGGGAACGCGGGGAATTCTTTCCCCACCAAGCAGGGAAAGGATCCCTCCTCTCGAGCTAGGAGGCGGAAACGGGGCTCCTCTGGATGTGGGTGGAACTCTCGTGCCTCCTCTCGAGTGGAGACGGGATATGTCGGGGAACTTCTTGAGTTAAAGCAAGGGTGTGAAGGACCCTTTGGAGGATCCAGAGGTTAGGTGTGATTATCCTCGAGAAGCCTCAGTGGAAATGGGCCTCATCTCGCCTGGAGGCGAGAATCTCCTGGATTTTTCGAGTTGCGGCAGGTGCTCTCGACTTACGATGGGGACCTCAGGGAACCGCTCTGGTGGCCTCAGGATAGGCCAGTCCCCATGCGAGATGCTCGGGGGCTTCTCGGGATTCCTCTCCCGTCGATACCGGGGCCTAAGATCTTGCGTGGAGTCGGTGCCGTAACCTGACCATTCCTCTTCAGTGCTGACATGGATATTGGGGTACTTCTGGAGTCTGCTCAAGGGAGTCAGTCCTCGTCTCGAGTGGGGGCATGCACGTGCGCTTTCCTCCCGAGCTGTAGCAGCTGTGTCACGCTTCCCTTTGCGAGGATCAAGGGATCTGTGGCTTTCCCTCGAGGTTTTCCCATGAGGCTTTCCCATGAGGCTTTCCCACAGGGCTGTCCCACGTGCCACCGTGCTGTGAGTCGATCCTCGGCTTGAAAGTCGAGACAGTGCAGGGAAAAAAGTTTTCCCAGGAATGGACTGAGACATCTGGGGGACTCTGGGAATGGTGGCACGACCCTGGAACTCCTCTCGCCTTTCCTGTGGAGAGCGCCTCCTCTTGAGATGCGACGGGAACGCCGGGAAATCTTTCCCGACACGAAGGGAAAGGATCCCTCCTCTCGAGCTAGGATGCGGAAACGGGGCTCCTCTGGATGTGGGCGGGACTCTGGTGTTTCCTCTCGAGTGGAGACGGGTATGTCGGGGAACTTCTTGAGTTGCACCAAGGGTGTGAAGGACCCATTGGAAGTTCCAGAGGTTAGGTCTGATTAGCCTCGAGACGCCTCAGCGGAAATTGGCCTCATCTCGCCTGGAGGGGAGAACCTCCTGGATTTTCTCGAGTTGCGGCAGGTGATCTCGACTTACTACGGGGACCTCAGGGACCCGTTCTGGTGGCCTCAGGAAAGGCCAGTCCCCATGCGAGTTGCTCGGGGGCCTCTCAGGATTCCCCTCCCGTCGATGCCGGGTCCTAAGACATTATGTGGAGTCGGTGCCGGAACCTGAGGATTCCTCTCCATTGCTGACATGGATCTAGGGGTACTTCTGTAGTCTTCCCAGGGGAGTCAGTCCTCGTCTCGAGTGGGGGCATGCACGTGCGCTTTCCTCCCGAGCTGTAGCAGCAGTGTCACGCTTCCCTTCACGTGGATCAAGGGATCTTTGGCTTTCCCACGAGGATTTCCCACAGGGCTGTCCCACATGCCACCGTGGTGTGAGTCGATCGTCGGCTTGAAAGTCGAGGCATTGCAGGAAAACAGGTTTTCCTGGAATGGACTGAGACATCTGGGGGACTCTGGGATTGGTAGCACGACCCTGGAGTTCCTCTCGCCTTTCCTGTGGAGAGCTCCTCCTCTTGAGATGCGACGGGAACGCGGGGAATTCTTTCCCCACCACGGAGGGAAAGGATCCCTACTCTCGAACGAGGAGGCGGAAACGGGGCTCCTCTGAATGTGGGCGGAACACTCGTGCTTCCTCTCGAGTGGAGACGGGTATGTCGGGGAACTTCTTGAGTTGCAGCAAGGGTGTGAAGGACCCTTTGGAAGTTCCAGAGGTTAGGTGTGATTAGCCTCGAGACGCCTCAGCGGAAATGGGGCCTCATCTCGCCTGGAGGGGAGAACCTCCTGGATTTTCTCGAGTTGCGGCAGGTGCTCTCGACTTACATCGCGGACCTCAGGGACCCCGCTCTGGTGGCATCAGGAATGGCCAGTCCCCATGCGGAGTTCCTCGGGGGCCCCTCGGGATTCCTCTCCCGTCGATGCCCGGGCCTAAGACCTTGTGTGGAGTCAGTGCCGGAACCTGAGGATTCCTCTCCAGTGCTGACATGGATCTTGGGGTACTTCTGGAGTCTCCCAAGGGGATTCAGTCCTCGTCTCGAGTTGGGTCATGCACGTGCGCTTTCCTCCCGAGCTGTAGCAGCAGTGTTGGGCTTCCCTTCAGGTGGATCAAGGGATCTGTGTCTTTCCCTCGAGGCTTTCCCAGGAGGCTTTCCCACGAGGATTTCCCACAGTGCTGTCCCACGTACCACCGTGGTGTGAGTCGATCCTCGGCTTGAAACTAGAGACAGTGCAGGGAAAACAGGTTTCCCTGGAATATACTGAGACATCTGGGGGACTCTGGGAATGTTGGCAGGACTCTGGAGTTCCTCTCGCCTTTCCTGTGGTAGAGCGACTCCTCTTGAGAAGCGATGGGAATGCGGGGAATTCTTTCCCCACCACGCAGGGAAAGGATCCATCCTCTCGAGCTAGGAGGCGGAAACGGGGCTCCTCTGGATGTGGGCGGGACTCTCGTGCTTCCTCTCGAGTGGAGCCGGGTATGTCGGGGAACTTCTTGAGTTGCAGCAAGGGTTTGACGGACCCTTTGGAAGTTCCAGAGGTTAGGTGTGATTAGCCTCGAGAAGCCTCAGCGCAAATGGGCCTCATCTCGCCTGGAGGGGAGAACCTCCTGGATTTTCTTGAGTTGTGACAGGTGCTCTCGACTTCTGACCGGGACCTCAGGGACCCGCTCTGGTGGCCTCAGGAAAGGCCAGTCCCCATGCGAGTTGCTCGGGGGCCTCTCAGGATTCCTCTCCCATCGATGCCGAGGCCTAAGACCTTGTGTGGAGACGGTGCCCGAACCTGAGGATTCCTCTCCAGTGCTGACGTGGATCTTGGGGTACTTCTGGAGTCTCCCCAGGGGAGTCATTCCGTCGTCTCGAGTGGGGTCATGCACGTGTGCTTTCCTCCCAGCTTTAGCAGCAGTGTCACGCTTCCCTTCGCGTGGATCAAGGGATCTGTGGCTTTCCCTCGAGGCTTTCCCAAGAGGCTTTTCCTCGAGGTTTTCCCACGAGCGTTTCCCACAGGGCTGTCCCACGTGCCACCGTGGTGTGAGTCGATCCTGGGCTTGAAAGTCGAGGCAGTGCAGGGAAAACAGGTTTCCCTGGAATGGACGGAGACATCTGGTGGAACTCTGTGAATGGTGGTACGACCCTGGAGTTCCTCTCGCCTTTCCTGTTGAGACCGACTCCTCTTGAGATGCGACGGGAACACCGGGAATTCTGTCCCGACCACACAGGTAAAGGATCTCTCCTCTCGAGCTAGGAGGCGGAAACGGGGCTCCTCTGGATGGGGGCGGGACTCTCGTGCTTCCTCTCGAGTGGAGACGGGTATGTCCGGGAAATTCTTGAGTTGCAGCAAGGGTGTGAAGGACCCTTTGAAGTACCAGAGGTTAGGGTTGATTAGCCTCGAGACGACTCATCGGAAATGGGCCTCATCTCGCCTGGAGGCGAGAACCTCCTCGATTTTCTCGAGTTGCGGCAGGTGTTCTCGATTTACGACGGGGACCTCATGGACCAGCTCTGGTGGCCTCAGGAAAGGCCAGGCCCCATGCGAGTTGCACGGGGGCCTCCCGGGATTCCTCTCCCGTCGATGCCGGTGCCTAAGACCTTGTGTGGAGTTGGTGCCGGAACCTGAGCATTCCTATCCAGTGGTGATATGGATCTTGGGGTACTTCTGGAGTCTCCCCAGGGGAGTCAGTCCTCGTCTCGAGTGGGGGCATGCACGTGTGATTTCCTCCCGAGCTGTAGCAGCAGTGTCGCGCTTCCCTTCGCATGGATAAAGGGATCTGTTGCTTTCCCTCGAGGATTTCCCTCGAGACTTTCCCTCGAGACTTTCCCACGAGGATTTCCCACGAGGCTTTCCCACGAGGCTTTCCCACAGGGCTGTCCCACGTTGGCACCGTGGTGTGAGTCGACCCTCGGCTTGAAAGTCGAAACAGTGCAGGGAAAAGAGGTTTCCCTTGAATTACTTAGACATCTGGAGGACTCTATGAATGGTGGCACGACCCTGGAGTTCCTCTCGCCTTTCCCGTGGAGAGTGCCTCCTCTTGAGATGCGACGGGAACGCCGGGAATTCTTTCCTGACCACGCAGGGAAAGGATCGCTCCTCTCGAGCTAGGAGGCGGGGAAACGGGGATTCTCTGGGATGTGGGCGGGACATTCGTGCTTCCTCTCGAGTGGAGACGGGTATGTAGGGAACTTCCTGAGTTGCAGTAAGGGTGTGAAGGACCCTTTGGAAGTTCCAGAGGTTAGGTGTGATTAGCCTTGAGATGCCTCAGCGGAAATGGGCCTCATCTCTCCTGGATGGGAGAACCTCCTGGATTTTTCTCGAGTTGCGGCAGGTGCTCTCGACTTAGGTCGGGGATCTCAGAGACCCGCTCTGGTGGCCTCAGGAAAGGCCAGTACCCATGCGAGTTGCTCGGGAGCCTCACAGGATTCCTCTCCCGTCGATGCCGGTCCTAAGACCTTGTGTGGAGTCGGTGCCGGAACCTGAGGTTTCCTCTCCAGTGCCAACATGGATCTCTGGGTACTTCTGGAGTCTCCCCAGGGGAGTCAGTCCTCTTCTCGAGTGGGGGCATGCACGTGCGCTTTCCTCCCGAGCTGGGAGCAGCAGTGTCACGCTTCCCTTCGCCTGGATCAAGGGATCTACGGCTTTCCCCAAGGCTTTGCCACGAGGCTTTCCCACCCACGAAGCTTTCCACAGGCTGTCCCACGTGCCACCATGGTGTGAGTCGATCCTCGGCTTGAAGTTGAAACAGGTGCAGGGAAAACAGGTTTCCCTGGAAT
>NW_017216378.1:0-13228 GCF_001704415.2 Capra hircus
ATCACTTATTAGACTACAGGTTATCAGAAAGGATGAGCTTCCCTGGTGGCTCAGACGGTAAAAAATCTGCCTACAGTACAGGAGACCTGGGTTTGTTTCCTGGTCAGGAAGATCCTCTGGAGAAGGAATGGCTACCCACTCCAGCATTCTTGCCTGGAGAATCCCATGGGCAGAGGAACCTCAGTACGGGGGAGAAGGAAGAGACACATAAGCTAAGGAGGTGGAAGGGACACAGAACTTCACGTCCTCTGAGTAAGTCACCCTCCAGCAATCTAGAAGCTCTCTGAACTCCTTGACTAGGACTATTTTATGGAGACTTCATTACTTAGGCATGATTGGTGATTAACTCAACTCCAGCCCTTCCTCTCCCTGGAGGTCAGGGAGTGGGACTGAAAGTTACAACTGTCGCCTGGTTAGTTTCCCTGGCAACCAGTCCCCATCTGATGGCTCCCTGAGAGCACCAGCTACCAGTCATTGTTTGTTTTCAGTCACTAAGTCATGATTCTTTTGCCACTCCATGGATTGTAGCCTGCTAGGCTCCTCTGTCCACGGGATTTCCTAGGCCAGAATACACTGGAGTGGGTTGCTCTTTCCTTCTCCAGGGGATCTTCCTGACCCAGGGATTGAACCAATGTCTCCTGCATTGAAAGGCAGATTCTTTACTCCTGAGCCACAAGGTAAGCCCATTAGCATAGAGAAGGTACCTGGTTCAAAGACTTAGGAGCTGCGTGTTAGGAAATGAGGACAAAATCCAAAACTTTATTATATCACAAGCTAATTTATTCAGAGTTCACCACAGCAAGAGGGTCAACCACCATCACTGCATTTGGCAGAGACTCAAAGGCAGGCATCACTTCATGCAAATAGACCGGGAAAAGTGGAAACAGTGACAGATTTCATTTTCTTGAATTTCAAAATCAATGTGGACGGTGACCGCAGCCATCAAATTAAAACACACTTGTTCCTTGCAAGAAAAGGTATGACAAGATTAGACAACATATTAAAAAGCAGAGACATCACTTTGCCAACAAAGTCCATACAGCGAAAGCTACAGTTTTTCCAGTAGTCATATACAGGTGTGAGTTGGGCCATAAAGAAGACTGAGTGCTGAAGAACAGATGCTTTTGAATTGTGGTGCTAGAGAAGACTCTTGATAATCTCCTGAACAGCAAGAAGATCAGAGCCAGAGACTCCTAAAGGAAATCAACTCTGAATATTCGTTGGAAGGACTGATGCTGAAGCTGAAGCTCAAATACTTTGACCACCTGTTGCAAAGAGCTGACTCATTGGAAAAGACCCTGATGCTGGGAAAGCCTGAAGGCAGGAGGAGAAGCGGGTGACAGAGGATGAGATGGGGGATGGAATCACCGACTCAATGGACATAGGAGTTTGAGCAAGTTCCAGGAGATGGTGAAGGACAGAGGAGCCTTAGGGGTTGAACAGCCGTAATGGCAAAGGCAGGCAGAGGAGTGGGAAGCTTTATAGTGAAGAAAGGGTGTGCCCTGATTAGACGCTGTCATCTTGGATAAACTGGAGGCAGCCTGTGGATGGACAGGGGAGCATAGTTGGCTTTCTCTGGTTGCTCCCAAATTGGAAGCCAGGCATGAATCAGAAAAGCTGGGGGTTATTGATTAAGTTCTGACAGTTTGGGATAAATGATTTATAGCGGTTGCTTTGACACTGAAGTGACTTAGCAGCAGCTAGTTGCTGCAGGTTGTGTGTCAGAGTTCTATTTTTATACATGATCTGACCTTCCATATGTCCAGGCTGTCAGAATCTATGCTTACACTCGCTAAACACTTGACAACACACAGCATAGCCACAACAATAAACAATTATCTATCTAAAATACAGGGACTTCCCTTTGGCTCATACAGTAAAGAATCTGCCTGCAATGCAGGAGACCCAGCTTCGATCCCTGGGTTGGGAAGATCCCCTGAAGAAGGGAAAGGCAACCCAATACAGTATTCTGGCCTGGAGAATCCCATGGACAGAGGAGCCTAATAGGCTACAGTCCACGGGGTTCACAAAAAGTTGCACATAACTGAGAAACTAACACTGCTGGTGTCTAAAATATCAGTGGTGCAAAGTTGAGAAGAGAAATAGGAATGAATTCTCCTCTGCCCCAGGGGACAGGGGATTGGGCAGTAAGTCAGGAATTCATTTTGAAATACCAGCTGTTACTGAAAGAGTGAGGTGGAGTCCGGGTGCTTGTCACTCAAAAGCCGCAAGACAAGTCAGGTCGGTGGAAGAGAAAGTTTGCTTTATTTCAGATGCTGGCAACTGGGGTGGATGGATGGCAGACATCTGTCCAAAGGCCTGCTCTGCCCCAACTGGTGTCCAGAGTGACAAGAGCTTTTATAGACAGACAGAGGGGCTACCTGCAGAAATAGCCAGTCAGCTCTGACAGTCATCTTCAGACTGGTTGTTGGTGGTCTGACCAGCATCATCTTGACTGTTTAAGGCACAGTTAATCTTCAGTTCCAGGATCTGTTTGTTCCCATTTCTTGAGGCCAGTTCTCAGAATTGTGGCAGCTTATGTCATGAGTACAGTCTGGTCATCGTGTAGTCAGCTTCTTCACCCTGGTGTTCTAATATGTAAGACCATTGATAGGCTACGGCTCAAACTATTGTCTATGCCCTTGAGAAAGATCCAAAGGCCCCTGACTATGCTTCATGACCTCATCCTTGATATTCTGTCTGCTTTGACTGTTTTCCTTTGTTTCTGCATTTCTCACCTCTCCGATTACGTTTATTTATTTATTTTTTTGACTTAAGTTTTCCTCAGATAAAAGGCAGGTAAAGGACATGGTGGGGAGGTAAGGACCATAGGGTCCTGCACTGTTTCATGACTATTACGTTATTGCATAGGACATAACCAAATACAAGGACAAGGCCTTGTAGCACGATGTTCATGTTTGGCTATATTTAGAGTTGGGAAGTCCTGTAATCTGCTCCCCTTGCAAAGCACCAGATATGCCAACTACCTGTACCTTCAGCAACTCAAGTTTTGTTGCTGTTGTTCAGCTGCTAAGTTGTGTCCAATTCTCTGCAACCCCATGGACTGCAGCATGCCAGGCTTCCCCATCCTTCACTATCTCCCAGAGTTTTCCCAAATTCATGTCCATTGAGTTGGTGATGCCATCCAACCATCTCATCCTCTGCCACCTTTTCCTCTTGCCCTCAATCTCACCCCGCATCCAGTCTTTTCCAATGAGTTGGCGTTTCACATCAGGTGGCTAACGTATTGGAGCTTTAGCATCAGTCCTTCCAATGAATATTCAGGGTTGCTTTATTTTAGGATTGACTGGTTTGATCTCCTTGCTATCCAAGGGACTCTCAAGAGTCTTCTCCAGCACCACAGTTCAAAAGCATCAATTCTTTGGTGCTCAGCTTTCTTTATGGTTCAACTCTCACATCCATACATGACTACTGGAAAACCCATAGCTTGACTATATGGATCTTTATTGGCAAAGTAATGTCTCTACTTTTTAATATGCTGTTTAGGCTTGTCATAGCTTTCCTTGCAAAAAGCAAGTGTCTTTTAATTTTGTGGCTGCAATCACAAGCCACAGTGATTTCGGAGCCCAGGAAAATGAAATCTGTCACTGTTACCATTGTTTCCCCATCTATTTGCCCCCATGAATTGATGGGATTGGATGCCATGATCTTGGTTTTTTGAAGTTGAGTTTTTAGCCAACTTTTTCATTCTTCTCTTTCACCCTCATCAAGAGACTCTTTAGTTCTTCTTCACTTTCTGTCATTGAATTGTTATCATCTGCATATCTGAGATTGTTGATAAATCTCCCAGCAATCTTGATTCCAGCTTGTGAATCATGCAGCCTGGCATTTCACAGGACATACTCTGCACAGACGTTAACTAAGCAGGTGACAATACACAGCCTTGTCATACTACTTTCCCAATTTGGAATCACTCAATTGTTCCATGTCCTGTTCTAACTGTTCTTTCTTGGTCTCCATATAGGTTTCTCAGGAGACAAGTAAGGTGGTCTGGTATTCCCATCTCTTTAAGAATTTTCCACAGTTTTTTGTGACTCACACAGTCAAAGCTTTAGTGTAATCAATGAAGCAAAAGTAGGTGTTTTTCTGCAACTCCCTTGCTTTCCCCATGATCCAACAAATGCTGGCAATTTCATCTCTGGTTTCTCCGCCTCTTTGAAACCCAGCTTGTACATCTGGAAGTTCTCGGTTATGCACTGTTAAAGCCTATCCTGAAGAATTTTGAGCTTAACCTTGCTAGCATGTGAAATGAGTGCAATTGCCCCGTAGTTTGAACATTCCTTGACATGTTCCTTGGCATTCCTTTGAGACTGGAATGAAAACTGAGCTTTTCTAGTCCTGTAGCTACTGCTGAGTTTTCCAAATTTGCTGGTGTATTGAATGCAGCACTTTAACAGCATCATCTTTTAGGATTTTAAATAGCTCAGCTGGAATTCCATTACTTCCAGTAGCTTTGTTTGTAGTAATGCTTCCTAAGGCCCACTTGACTTCACACTCCAGGATGACTCAACTTCTTCCCTGGTTTTACCCCATGGGAAAAGCAGCAAGAAAAAAAACAAGGTGAGGTAGTCCTTGAGGACTTCTTAGCTAGTTGCCCCAGAAGAACGTGCCAGCCCTCTCTCCCACGTCCACACAGAGCTTTAGTTGGAGTCTTTGCAGAGGAACAAGGGCCTGGATCTTTGGGGCCGTGGCCACAGGTGGGCGGAGCCACTGATGGAGGAAGTGCTCTCATCCTCTGCTCAGGATTCCTGCTGGCTACTTCCGGTACTGGTGGCATATTTTCTGTCCCCAAGCAGAGTGTCTGGAGGACAATGATTCTATGCATGGGAGAAATAAAGTGATAAACAATCCAATTTGGAAGATGGTATATAATTGCTAAAATGGGAGAGGCCACCCCTCTGCCTCTGGAAAGAGCTACCCTGTGGAATGACAAGCAGAGGAAATAGAGAGCTCAAAAGGTCTGACAGTGTGATATGGAGATGTCTCCACCTCAAGTGGGAAAAGTTACACCCAAACTCACCTCCCGGCAAGGGCATTAGGTTCAAAAGAGCTGGTGTTCCAGAAAACTCCCTGCATAGCTGACACACGCAGCTCAGACTGCTTGGCCCTGAGCTTTACCCTTTGATTCCTCACACTAAGGATTGTTCTCGTTCTCATGCTTGCAGCAAAAAGTTTAAAGAGAGGCAGTATGACAGAGTCAGAGTCCTTACCTAGAGTATGAAACCAGGGCGTGCACAGTCGCATCCTGATTCTTCTACACCTCTGTGAGATTATAAGACAGCAAAAAACTTGTACAATTTGCATGTGCATTCAAGCAGCATTGTGGTATTCGTCGTCACCTACTCTCCATAGATGCTTAAATATCTCAGTACATAAAAGTTTAATTTGGTTATTTAATCCTTTCTGAAAGTCTTGCTAAAATAAATGCTTACCAATTACTTATTCTCATGAATAAAATAAGTATAAGCTGATGTGTAAACAGTTGAATGGAAAGCAGACTCATTCTTTGTACATTAATAATAATTTACGGATGCTAAACATGTATTCCACTTACAAGCAGGTGAAAGAAGTAACTAGTTTTATGCTCTGATTTCACGGGAACCGCAAGGTCCCAAAATGTCATGTGTCCTCAGACAATGATGTAGAGGTATTATATTAAAAAAAAAAAAAAAAAAAACGGTTGGCAGAGGAAAAGGGCTAGAGGAATAAATTGTCCCTCATTGGCTATGTTGGAAAAGGACATGCAAATTAGACACTTCCTAGCCCTGTATTATTCTCAAGATAAATGTCATCTGTCTTTTTCTTCTCATTAGTCACTTTCTTATTAGGAAATTGTTCTTTATTGGAAAGACAGCCAATGAAGAGCAAACCACAGGATGTAAAACCAAGAGAACAGGAACAGTATTGAATCATCCTGTGGTTTTGGTCAACCCCAAGTCAAACATGCTGAGGCTTTTAAATAATCAGCTTTATCCAGTTGAAAGGGATGGTGTGGTCAGCCACAGTCATGTGTCACCCCACTTCTCTGATTGGTTGTTTCTCTGGGTAAAGTTAAGGAGGAGATGAAAAGCAGTTTCCAAGCACATTCAGCAAAAGACTTTCTTTTTTCTTTCCTTTAAAAAAAATCTGTTTATTTATTTGGTCATAGTTGTGTATGTTAAGTTAGAGAAGTTTTACTTTGCACCTCAGAGGAGTTCTTTGGATGATTTAAAAGCTCCTTGACTCTAGGTCTACTGAGGGTAAATGCTCTTGCATATCAAAACATGTCTTTATTTCAACCTCACTCTTGAAACTCTAGATTGACAGTTACTATCTCAAAGCACTTTGAAGTTATTATTCCATTGTCTTCCAGCTTCCATCGTCTTGTCAAGAAGTCTGCTCTTAGTCTGAAAGTCATCTTTGTAATGAACTATCTTTTCTGTGCATTTAAGTTATTTCTCACATGATTTGATCTGAATCTGTGGAAGATCTGGGGACTTTCCTTGAAGAAGTTTTTCTCCAAGGAGGATTTGCATTGCCTCTCCTGGCATCTGAGAACAATGTTGACCCAGAAACACTCTTGCTCCCCTGCATCCTGAACCAGATCCCAGAGTCTCAGGCTCAGCTCCCTGATGGGCCACAGCCCGAGTCTCCCTTCAGTGTCGACTCTGACTTCCAGCTAGAGTGGGATTTGCTTCTCTAGCTATAGAGGGTTAGGCTCGGTGGTTTTAGGATATTATTTTTTGTTTTGTTTTCCCCTTTGATGATTTCTCTTACTTCCTATGAGCCCAGAAAAGATGGAGTAATTAGTTCTTCTAGATATTTTGTAGTGTGGAGAGCATCTCAGAATACCTAGCCAGCCAAATTGCTGGGAACAGAAGTCTCAAAGACTCTTCTAGATAGACAGTCCCACGCTGCCTCCAACCCTGTCCCCCTCCCCCAAGTCATGGACCTTTCTAGGCATGAAATGAACTGTGCCGGGGGCTTCTGACACTGTCTGATTTAATCAGGAATTAGATGCTGTGCTTTTAAAGAAAGGTGATTTCTTGTCTCACTGCCCTATTAAAATACATATTAAAGGAAATTTGTATGCTTAAAAGAATGTATCATGTATAATCAAGAAGGTATAATCAAGTAATATAATAAGACAAAGTGGGGAAGTTAAAAAATGCTCTAATCGGGAAGATGAATCTTTGACTCCTGGACAAGACACTGGGGTGTTCTCTGCCTTAGTTTCTTCATGGATAAAATGCCCTGCATGCTTAGTCACTCAGTCATGTCCAACTCTTTTAGGACCCTTCAGACTGTAGCCCACCAGACTTCCCCGTCCATGGGATTCTCCAGCCAAGAATGCTGGAGTGGGTTGCCATTTCCTCCTCCAGGGGATCTTCCCGACCCAGGGACCGAACCCATTTCTCCTGCATGTCCTGCATTGGCAGGTGGATTCTTTGGCTACCAGAGCCACCTGGGAAGCTTCCCTTACAGCTTGAGAGCCAGCTGCTAAAGTGTCTTTATGAAAGCAACTTGGAAATGACACCTCAGTACTCCTTGGAGACTCTATTTAAGGGATTTGTCCAGATCCATAGCGAGAGACCTCAGTGTATATCTCAAGTCACATTTTATGTTTTGGAAACAAAACTTTCTCCTCTAACTCTTGGGGATTCTTAACTTGCTATCAATAAAATAGAGCCTTTTTTATAACTAAAATAAATACCAGTATTCCATGTTCTTGACTGTTCCATGCTGCTGCTGCTAAGTTGCTTCAGTCGTGTCCGACTCTGTGCGACCCCACAGATGGCCAGCCCACCCAGGCTCCCCCGTCCCTGGGATTCTCCAGGCAAGAACACTGGAGTGGGTTGCCATTTCCTTCTCCAATGCATGAAAGTTGAAAAAGTGAAAGTGAAGTCGCTCAGTCGTGTCCGACTCTCAGTGACCCCATGGACCGCTGCCAAAGGCACAGGCTGGCCTGGAAGTTCCTCACCAAGTGATAATCCCCCTTGTAAGCCATCCATTTCTAACAGTTTCTCTCTCTGCCCTAGCCAATATGTTTTATGCTCATTGATTTTTCCAGCTCTAATCTTTTCTAGGTTCCTGGAACAACAAACCAGTTAATTTGTTGCTTCCTATTAATTCTAAAATTTGTTCCATTGAAAAATCATCCTGAGACACTTTTGTGAGTCAGTGCTCTTCTGGGCAAGTCCTCTGAAGTCAATTTGGAAACAATTCTTATGTTTTAACAAGCTATATTTATATGTATAGTGCACGCTCATAGACATCAACTTGTACGTGTGTTGATTCATATTAGCAAGAAGAAGGTGGATATTGGCGTCAGCATGTATATATGCATTTACCTTAGCTATAAGCAAGACAGACCCTTGCAGGACCTCGAATGTCCCATCTAGAAGCTCACTGTCATATCCCCATTGCTTCTTGTTAAGAAGTGTGATGGGAAATAACTGTGCTTTACAAAAATCGCTTATTTGATATATTGAGTTTTTTTTTCTTAAATGGGTGTTTCCAGTTTTGATATTGGATTGTAAGAGTTCACTGTATATTCTGGTGTCAGAGTCTCCCCACTCACTCCCTCTCCCCACACACAGCATGTGGGATCTTAATTTCCCAGCCAAAATTCAAAACTGTGCCCCCTGCAGCAGAAGCATGGAGTCTTAACCACTGGACCACCAAGGAAGTCCCTATAGAGTTATTTTAAAGAGTCTTTGTCTCCTAAAACTGTTCTGTCTAAATGATTTCAATTACTGTGACTACTCTTTACTCTTTTAGCTCTATACTTGTGTGTTACTATGTTTTTAACACCAAAAAAAAAAAAAATGCATTAAATTGCGCTGTTGGTGGGATTGTGACATGATATCTAATTGCTATGGAAAACACTACAAAGGGCCTCAAAAAATTAAAAATAGACCTACCATATGGCTTCCCTGATAGCTCAGTTGGTAAAGAATCTGCCTTCAATGCAGGAGATCCCAATTTGATTCCTGGGTCAGGAAGATCTGCTGGAGAAGGGTTAGGCTACCCACTCCAGTATTCCTGGGCTTCCCTTGTGGCTCAGCTGGTAAAGAAATCCACCTGCAATGTGGGAGACCAGGGTTTGATCCGTGGGTTGGGAAGATCCTCTAGAGAAGGGAAAGGCTACCCACTCCAGTATTCTGGCCTGGAGAATTCCATGGACTGTATAATCCATGGGGTCCTGAGAGTCGGACACAATCGAATGACTTTCACTTTCATGGTCCAACAATCCTACATCCAGGTGAGTGAAAATTGCTCAGTCGTGTCTGACTCTTTGCAACCCCATGGCCTACACCATACAGTCCATGGAGTTCTCCAGGCCAGAATACTGGAGGGAATATATATTCCCTTCTCCAGGGGATCTTCCCAAACCAAGGATCAAACCCAGTCTCCCATGCTTTAGGTGGATTCTTTACCAGCTGAGCCACCAGGGAAACCCAACATATACCTATACAACCAGGTATATATCCAGAAAAATTAAAAGCAAGGTCACAATATATTTGCACCTGTGTTTGTAGCAACATTATTCATAATAACCAAGAGGTTAAACCACCCAAGTATCCCTGACTGGATGAATGGATAAACAAAATGTGGTATATCCATGTGATGAAACTTTGTTCAACCTTAAGAAAGAAGGAAGATTCTTGCAATATAGATGAAACTGGAGGACATTATGCTAAGTGAAATAAGCCAGTAACAAAAAGACAAGTACTGTAAGATTCCACTTAACTGAAGTACCCAGAGTAGACAGATTCATAGAGACAAAATGTAGAAAGGTGGCTGCCAGAGACAGGGCAGGAAGGAGGGGCGAAGTATTTAATGGGTACATACTTTCAGGTTTTTGTAAGATGAAAAAAGGTATGAAGATCTGTTCAATAACATGAACAGATACACTTAAGAATAGTTAAGACGGTACATTTAGGTTATATTTATTTTATCACAAGGAAAATAATGCACTCGATCCCAGAAACCCCAGTCCTAAGTATTTACTCAAGAGAAATAAACATGACATACTGACTCAAAAACCTGAATTTGAATATCCGTGGCAGCGTTATTCAGAATAGCTAAAAAACTGGGAACTAACCTAAATTATCAACCGGTAAATGGAAAAACAAATTGTGATGTAGCCACACGATAGAGAACCCTATTCAAGAGTAAGAAGGAACAAAATCCTGACACACTGATGAATCTTAAATGCATTATGCTAAATGAAACAAATCAGATGCAAAAGACTAATAACTGCGTGATTTTACTTACACGGAATTCTCATAAAGCAAATAAATCTGTAGTGACAAGAAAATGGATGAGTGGTTTCCAGGGCTTGGAGACAAGGAAGAAGATGGATTACCAGAGGTACATGTGTTGGTGGATAAAAAATGTTCTATACTACGCTTGTGGTAATGGTTGCATGATTATATGTATTTGTTAAAACTCATCAAATAGTGCATTTAAATTAGGGAATCTTGACATGTATAAATTACTATAATTAAAATTTTAAATGCACTGTCTCTAAACTGAAATTCAGTCAATCTTATATTCTTTATAAAATAGCAAGTAATTCCATGGCTATATTTTAGTATCACACAAAGAACTCTACCTAGGGCGTGAGGGTCAGAGTACTGAGATGTGACTCATTGGAAAAGACCCTGATGGTGGGAAAAAATGAGGGCAAGAGAAGAGGGAGGCAACAGAGTACGAGATGGTTGGATGGCATCACTGACTCAATGAATAAGAGTTTGAGCAAACTCAGGGAGAGAGTGAAGGACAGGGAAGCCTGGCATGCTACAGTTCATGGAGTTGCAAAATCAGACACAACTTAGAGACGGAACGTGAGTGACAACTTAAGCTGCCACGGGAAGGGTAGGGGGAGGTAGCAAATCCATGCATTATCATGGTATAGATTCTCTGGTCATAATTTATCTGTTCTTCAGTCTTCCAGTCTATAATATGAACAAATTAAGCTAAACCACCCTATGATCCCTCAGTTTATTTAGTCCCTAATCTAAACAAAACTTATTCAGTATATATCCTTTTTCAAAGATCCTGATGCTGGGAAAGACTGAGGGCAGGAAGAGAAAGGAGCGACAAAGGATGAGACAGTTGGATGGATTACCGACTTAATGGACGTGAGTTTGAGCAAAACTCTGGAAGATGTTGAAGGACAGGGAAGCCTGGCATGCTGCAGTCCATGTGGTCACAAAGAGTCGGACATGACTGAGCAACTGAACAGCAACAACAGTTCAAAGACCACTAACTGTGAATCGCCGCCAAAATACCCCGGGGCTGTTTTCAAAGTCTTCTAATTACCATATTAATATTCATGACTGTAAGAGACAGTTCAGTTCAGTTCAGTTGCTCAGTCGTGTCCAATTCTTTACAACCCCATGAATCGCAGCACGCCAGGCCTTCCTGTCCATCACCAACTCCTGGAGTTCACCCAGACTCACATCCATCGAGTCCGTGATGCCATCCAGCCATCTCATCCTCTGTCGTCCCCTTCCCCTCCTGCCCCCAATCCCTTCCAGCATCAGAGTCTTTTCCAATCAGTCAACTCTTCGCATGAGGTGACCAAAGTACTGGAGTTTCAGGTTTAGCATTATTCCTTCCAAAGAAATCCCAGGGTTGATCTCCTTCAGAATGGACTGGCTGGATCTCTTTGCAGTCCAAGGGACTCTCAAGAGTCTTCTCCAACACCACAGATCAAAAGCATCAATTCTTTGGCACTCAGCCTTCTACACAGTCCAACTCTCACATCCATACATGACCACAGGTAAAACCATAGCTTTGACTAGATGGACCTCAGTCAGCAAAGTAATGTCTCTGCTTTTGAATATACTATCTAGGTTGGTCATAACTTTTCTTCCAAGGAGTAAGCGTCTTTTAATTTCATGGCTGCAGTCACCATCTGCAGTGCTTTTGGAGCCCCAAACAATAAAGTCTGACACTGTTTCCACTGTTTCCCCATCTATTTCCCATGAAGTGATGGGACCAGATGCCATGATCTTAGTTTTCTGAATGTTGAGCTTTATGCCAACTATTTCACTCTCCTCTTTCACTTTCATCAAGAGGCTTTTTAGCTCCTCTTCACTTTCTGCCATCAGGGTGGTGTCATCTGCATATCTGAGATTATTGATATTTCTCCCGGCAATCTTGATTCCAGCTTGTGTTTCTTCCAGTCCAGTGTTTCTCATGATGTACTCTGCATAGAAGTTAAATAAGCAGGTGACGATATACAGCCTTGACATACTCCTTTTCCTATTTGGAACCAGTCTGTTGTTCCATGTCCAGTTCTAACAGTTGCTTCCTGACCTGCATACAGATTTCTCAAGGGCAGGTTAGTGGTCTTGTATTCCCTTCTCTTTCAGAATTTCCGCAGTTTATTGTGAAACACACAGTCAAAGGCATAGTAGGCAGAAATAGATGTTTTTCTGGAACTCTCTTGCTTTTTCGATGATCCAGCAGATGTTGGCAGTTTGATCTCTGGTTCCTCTGCCTTTTCTAAAACCAGCTTGAACATCAGGAAGTTCACCGTTCACATATTGTTGAAGCCTGGCTTGGAGAATTTTGGGCATTACTTTACTAGCATGTGAGATGAGTGCAATTGTTCGGTAGTTGAGCATTCTTTGGCATTGCCTTTTTTGGATTGGAATGAAAACTAACCTTTTCCAGTCCTGCGGCCACTGCTGAGTTTTCCAAATTTGCTGGCATATGAGTGCAGCACTTTCACAGCATCATCTTTCAGGATTTGAAATAGCTCCACTGGAATTCCATCACCTCCACTGCTTTGTTCGTAGTGATGCTTTCGAAGGCCCACTTGACTTCGCATTCCAAGATGTCTGGCTCTAGATTAGTGATCACACCATTGTGATTATCCGGTCGTGAAGATCTTTTTTGTACAGTTCTTCTGTGTGTTCTTGCCATCTTCTGCTTCTGTTAGGTCCATACCATTTCTGCCCTTTATCAAGCCCATCTTTGCATGAAATGTTCCCTTGGTATCTCTAATTTTCTTCAAGAGATCTCTAGTCTTTCCCATTCTGTGGTTTTCCTCTATTTCTTTGCATTGATCGCTGAAGAAGGCTTTCTTGTCTCTTCTTGCTATTTTTGGAACTCTGCATTCAGATACTTATATCTTTCCTTTTCTCCTTTGCTTTTCGCCTCTCTTCTTTTCACAGCTATTGTAAGCCTCCCCAGACAGCCATTTTGC
>NW_017216379.1:0-23377 GCF_001704415.2 Capra hircus
TTGTTGAATTTGATTAATATGTGTCTTGGGTGTTTCGCCTTGGGTTTATCCTATTTGGAACTCTCTGTGTTTCTTGTACTTGGGTGATTATTCCTTCCCCATTTTAGGGAAAGTTTTCAACTATTATCTCCTCAAGGATTTTCTCATGGTCTTTCTTTCTGTCTTCTTCTTCTGGGACTCCTATAATTCGATTTGTTGGAGCGTTTCATATTGTCCTGGAGGTCTCTGAGATTGTCCTCATTTCTTTTAATTCGTTGTTCTTGTTTCCTCTCTGATTCATTTATTTCTATCATTCTATCTTCTATTTCACTAATCCTATCTTCTGCCTCCGTTATTCTACTAATTGTTGCCTCCAGAGTGTTTCTGATCTCATTTATTGCATTATTCATTATATTTTGACTCTTTTTTATTTCTTCTAGGTCCTTGTTAAACCTTTCTTGCATCTTCTCAATCCTTGTCTCTAGCCTATTTATCTGTGATTCCATTTTGATTTCAAGATTTTGGATCATTTTCACTATCAATATTCGGAATTCCTTCTCCGGTAGATTCCCTACTTCTTCCACTTTTGTTTGGTTTGGTGGGCAACTCTCCTGTTCCTTTACCTGCTGTGTATTCCTCTGTCTCTTCATCTTGGTTATATTGCTGCGTTTGGGGTGGCCTTTTTATATTCTGGGAATTTGTGGAGTTCTCTTTTATTATGGAGCTTCCTCACTTTGGGTGGGGTTCTATCAGTGGCTTGTCAAGGTTTCCTGGTTAGGGAGGCTTGTGTTGGAGTTTTGGTGGGTGGAGCTGGGTTTCTTCTCTCTGGAGTGCAATGGAGTGACCCGTAATGGGTTACGAGACATCAAAGGTTTTGGGATAATTTTGAGCTGCCTGTATATTGAAGCTCAGGGGAGTGTTCCTGTGTTGCTGGAGAATTTGCGTGGGTATGTCTTGTTTTGGAATTTGTTGGCCCTTAGGTGGAACTTGGTTTCGGTGTAGGTATGAAGGCATTAGATGGGCTCCTATTGCTTAATGTTCCCTGAATTCAAGAGTTCTCTAATGTTTTCAGGCTTTGGATTTAAGCCTCCTGCTTTCTGGTTTTCAGTTTTATTTTTACAGTAGCCTCTAGACTTCTCCATCTATACAGCACGAATGATAAAACATCTAGGTTAAAGATGAAAAGTTTCTCCACATTGAGGGACACTCAGAGGGGTTCACTGAGTTATAAGGAGAAGAGAAGATGGAGGGGGTAGTTAGAGGTAACTGGAATGAGATGCGGTGAGATCAAAAGAGAAGAGAGCAAGCTAGCCAGTAGTCACTTCCTTATGTGCGCTCTATAGTCTGGACCGCTCAGAGGTATTTACAGAGTTATACGGGGAAGAGGAGAGGGAGGAAGTAGACAGAGGTGACCAGGAGGATCAGAGAGAGGAATGAGTAGGAGAGAGACAAATCCTGCCAGTAACCTGTTCCTTAGGTGTTCTCCACTGTCCTGGAACACACAGAGATTCACAGAGTTGGATAGAGGAGAGATGGGGGAGAAAAGAGACAGAGGCCACCTGGTGGAGAAAAAGGAGAGTCCAGAGGAGGAGAGAGTGGTCAAGCCAGTAATCTCGCTCTCAGGTAAACTGGGATAGTGAAGTTTGGGTTTTTAAATGTACAAAATTGACCACAAAAAACCTAAGAGCAAAGATTAAAAATCTAGAGTAGAGGTTGGATTTTCAAAGATACAATATTAGAGAGAAGCAGAAGGAAAAAGGAAGAAAGAAAGAAAAAAAAAAGAAAGAAAAAGAATTATTAAAAAACAAACAAACAATCAAGAAAAAAAAAAAAAAAGCCATCAACAACCATCCAGAGACTGTATATGGTGTTTGCCTTAAAAAAAAAAAAAAAGAAAAAAAGTCTTTTTAAAACAAACAAAAATATAGTAATAATAGGTTATAGAAATAAAAATTAGAGGGGAAATAGAAGACTTAACAATTAAAAAAAAGTTAGAAAAAAAAGCAAAAAAAAAAAAAGAAAAAAAAAGGAATGATTTTAAAAATATCTGGCCCCTTTCTGGTGTAATGGCCGTGTGGGATCACTTCCAAGGTGGTTCCCTCTGTTTAACTTCTTCTGTTTGCTGGCTTTTTAGGCTCACTAGTTTAGTTGCGCTGTGAGGAGGGGGGCTGCTGCTAACAAATAGCACTGTCGTGTGCACGCAGTATCTCTGCCCGGCTTGACCTGTCCTTTCTCGCGGCGCACAAACCGCTCCAGCTCTAGGATGCTCAGCCGGGAACCGTCTGGGGCCGGCCCTAGGCTGCGTGCACTTCCCCGGTCCAAGCCGCTCAGGTTCGGCGCTCAGGCAGCCCTCAGAGGCACAGATTCGGCTGGAACTGCGCTTTGTGCCCTTCCCAGTTCCGAGTAGCTCAGGAGTTTGGCGAGCGCGATCGCCGCGGCTTGTCACCTTTTCTGCCGCTGCTGCTCAGCTTTCTGGGCGGACCGCTGGTGCACCCCGTGCAGTAGATTGTGACTGTCCAGCACCCCCAGAAGTCTTAGCAAAGGAGCTTGCTTGCAGTTAGGTCCCGAGTCTGCAATTGCCCCTTTCCAGTCCTTACGGCTCTGGCTGCCTGTCCCCGGCGGGGGATGGTCTGCAGCCGGCTTTTCCCGTTCCATCCTTTGTTCTGTGCTCGGTCCTGGCGGTGTCTTATGTTCAAGCTTTTCGCGTGGTAGCTATCCCACAGTCTGGTTTGCTAGCCCAAGTTAGATCGTTCTGGTTGGGCGTGGGGCGTTCCTGCCCGATTCTTACAAAGCACTGCAGCCCGCACCTCCCGCTCGTCCCTGCCCTGCCCCCGCTTCCCAATGGCGGATGCAGGCGTCTGCGCTGCTTTTCCGCTGGGGGAGTTACTGTTGGGCTTGTAATCTGTTGGTTTTAATTATTTGTCTATTTTTCCTTCCTGTTATGTTGCCCTCTGTGTTTCCAAGGCTCGCCACAGACTCGGCAGGGGAGAGTGTTTCCTGGTGTTTGGAAACCTCTCTTCTTAAAATTCCCTTCCCGGGACGGGCTTCCCTTCCCGGGACGGAGCTCCCTCCCCACCTCCTTTGTCTCCTTTTCCTCTTTTATATTTTTTCCTACCTGTTTTTGAAGACAATGATCTGCTTTTCTGGTTGCCTGATGTCCTCTGCCAGCCTACAGAAGTTGTTTTGTGAAGTTTGCTCGGCGTTGAAATGTTCTTTTGAGGAATTTGTGAGGGAGAAAGTGGTCTTGCCGTCCTATTCCTCCGCCATCTTTCCCTCTCCCCTGTATGATAGATTTTTGAGTATGTATCTTATCAGACATGCATGCCAGAGAGGTAAACGGATTAGAAATCAACAGTGTGGTGACATAAAATATTATCAGAAGTTGGATTATCTAAGACTGTAAGGGAGAGAATCACTCTCTTTTGCCATGTATGTCTAAGAATCTGTTTGAAAATATAGTAAAAACCATAAAGTAGAGAGTGGATCAGAAGTCAAAGGAGCTTACATGAGAAGCTTATTTTATCAGTAGTCAAGAGGAACTCTATGTCTTTATATTAAGACCACCCAATTGCATGACACCAATTGCAAAAGCCAAAGCAGTGCCCATGGATTCATGATAAGAGCACAATACTGCTGGCCCAGAGGCTTCTCTGGCTTGGCAGAGGTCAAGAGCAAATCTATATGCAAAGAGTCGGAACCCATCTGCCAGGATCACATCCACATATCAGCCAGAATCAAGTGGGAGTCCCCAAACTTTACATGCTCCTGGCCAAGTCCCTCACCCCAGTGCCTTTCCTATAGGCCTGTCACTCATTTCTGCCTTGAGATGGTCATGGTTAAATTTCACCTCACCATCTCTTCAATTAATCGCCGTGGGCAAGTAGAAATCTGAATGCAGGTTTGAAATTGAACCCTTACCTTATACCATATAAAAAACTAAACTCAGAGTTGATTAAAGATTTAAATGCAAGATCTGAAACTACAAATCAACTTGAAGAAAACATCCTGGAGAAGTTGTAAACATTGGTCTTAGATGTGATTTTAGGTATGTGACACCAAAAGCATAGGCAACAAAAGCAAAAATAGAATAGTAGGACTACTTCACACGATTAAACTGCCTCCCCCAAAGAACATCAAAAACACATCCACATAGAAGCCAACCTGATGGTTACCAAATGGGAAGTTGTGGGGGAGGGATACATTGGGAGTTGGGGATTAACATATATATAGACACCAGTATTTATAAAATAGATAACCAACAAGGACCTACTACAAAACCACAGACAACTCTGTGAGACATTCTGTAACAACATAAATGGAAAACAAATTTGTAAAGGAATAGCCATATGTATGCACCTGTGCAAGCTCCGTTGCTTCAGATGTGCCCTACTCTTTGTGACCCTATGGACTGCAGCCTGCTAGGCTCCTCTGTCCATGAGATTCTCCAGGCAAGAATACTGGAGTGGCTTGTCATGACCCTCTGAGTATATCTTCCCAACCCAGGGATTGAACCCACATCTCCTTCATTGCAGGCTGATTCTTTAACAACTGAGTCAAGTGGGAAGCCCAAATACATGTATATGTAAAGCTGAATCACTTTGCTGTACACCTAAAACACAACATGGTAAATCAAATATACTCGAATTAAAAAAAAAAGAATACATAAACATGTAGAACAATTGGCTCAAAAAAGTAATCGGAAAATGGAGAAAGATTCCTAAACCTACTCTCAAAGAAAGATCGATGGGGAATAGGGTAGGAAGGGAAAAGGATCATTCAAGTCCTGACCTGTGCCCATGGGAGAGGACTCAGAATATAAGGGAGATTACACGGTTGGAGATATGCCCTGGGTGCGAGTGGTTTGAGCCATATATTGGACACACAACTCCTGGGGCCTGACACAGGGAATAGAAACACCCTTAGCTGGTTGCAGGGCCATGTGGACTAAGAGGAGGTCTGTGGGAAGCCTGGACTCAGGGGCTTGCTCCCAAGCCACAATGAAGAGGACAGATTGAGACTGCATTTGTGGACGCCTGTTTTCCCCACAAGTGCCCACCCCTACACACGCCCTGCTTACTTCGTGTGGCCAATCTGCCCTGGAGCAGGGGCTGCCACGACGAGGCAGAGAGCTGGGATGTGGGAAACAGAGGTGCATCTGGCTCAGGGCGGCATCTGGGTGGGAGAGACGGGCCCATGCTCATGGAAGGCACTTACATAGGCAGTGTATCAGGAGAAGTCCTGATCTCTGATGGAGGCCAGACTGCCACAGCAGATGACCCAGTATGTGCCCAGAGCTCATGAGGTCCTCACCTGCCCAATAGCACCCCTCTTCAACAGGGCAGGGATAGCAGAGGCTAGGGGAAGTGATCAACTGCAAGGGACCAAGAGGTCTAAGACCAGAAGCTACATTTAAGCAGGGCAGGAGACGCTAACTGCTAATGCTGGCACAGATGGCGAGTTGGAGGTAGCATGGACCTCTGTAAGCAGCCAGCCTGTAGATTCACTCCTTTTTTTTTTTTTTTCTAACCAGAACATGCTCCTCTTGTCCCTCTGTGGCAAGGGTTGCAGTGCTGGGAGAGGGGAGTGTACATACTTGAGGGAACACAGCCAGATCTGGCCTGACATTCAGGGCTTCTGCTCCAGAAACTTGGGACCCCACCCTGCCCCCAATAGGGCAGTGAAAGCCACTGAGAAAAAGGAAGTGTCTGCCTCACATTTGGCTTCAAACCTGGCACCACCGAACTTCCCAGGCAACAGCTGCTGGCACACCCTAAGGAAAGATATGACTTGTGGTCCATCAAATCCAGCCCCACCCCCACTCCCAGCTGAATATGGTACAGACTGTACAGTGATGCTCCCCCACAAGATCACCCCTTCAAGACCATAATCGATAATTGATGCACTTAAATTCAGAGAGGCAGAGAGAAAGGGGAAGACAGAAGGACTGGTCTCCATTGAAAGACAGAGAAAATCAGTTCAGTCAGTCAGTCGTGTCTGATTCTTTGCGACCCCATGAACCACAGCATGCCAGGCCTCCCTGTCCATCAGCAACTCCCGGAGTCCACCCAAACCCATGTCCATTGAGTTGGTCATGCCATCTAACCATCTCATCCTCTGTCGTCCCCTTCTTCTCCTGCTCTCAATCTTTCCCAGCATCAGGGTCTTTTCCAATGAGTCAGCTCTTTGCATCAGGTGGCCAAATTTTTGGAGTTTTGGTTTCAACATCAGTCTTTCCAGTGAACACCCAGGACTGATACCCTTGAGTACGGACTGGTTGGATCTCCTTGGAGTCCAAAAGACTCTCAAGAGTCTTCTCCAACATCACAGTTTAAAAGCATCAATTGTTTGGCGCTCAACTTTCTTTATAGTCCAACTCTCACATCCATAAATGACCACTGGAAAAACCATAGCCTTGATTAGACAGACCTTTGTTGGCAAAGTAATGTCTCTGCTTTTTATTTTTTTATTTTTAATATAAATTTATTTATTTTAACTGGAGGCTAGTTACTTTACAATATTGTATTGGTTTTGCCATACATCAACATCTGGAAGTTTACGGTTCACATATTGCTGAAGCCTGGTTTGGAGAATTTTAAGAATTACTTTACTAGCATGTGAGATGGGTGCAGTTGTGCTGTAGTTTGAACCTCTGGCCAAACAACTAAATAACAGATAAACAGTTAACTAGGTAAAGAGTCTAAAGAATTAGTAATAATAATGGTAACTGAACTAGAACAAAACAGGCAAACACAGTGAAAATTCTAACAAGGAACCAGACAATATAAAAAAAGAACCAGACAGAGCTGAAGAATACAATTACAGAAATTAAAAACAAACAGGAATTAACAGCAGACCTGACAATAACACAGGAGTGAATAGTAATGGAAATCACCAATCAGAATAGCTAAAACAAACCTCCCCACTCCCCCACAAAAAAATGAGAACTATTTAAGAGACCTATGGATAACATTAAGCTTATTAGCATTCATATAATAGGTGTCTCAAAAGAACAAAAGAGAGAAAAGATGGTAAATTGTATTTGATGAAATTATGGCTGAAAACTTCCCAAACCAGAAGATAGTACAGAAATCACACGGGGTACCAAATAAAATGAACCAAAACAAACCCACACTAAGATACAGTATAATTAAAAGAGTAGGAGTTAGAAATAAAGAGAAGATTCTAAAGGCAGCAAGATAAATCACAGAATCACATAAAAGGGAAACCCGTAAGGCTCTCTGCTAAGTTTTGTATAGAAAGCTTGAAGGCCAGAGTGAGTGGCATTATATATTGATATTTAAAGTGTTGAAAGAGAAATACTTACAACCTGAATATCTACCCAGTAAGATTATCATTCAGAATTGAAAGAGAGATAAAGTGTTTCTCAGGCAAGAAAAAATTAAGAGTTTATCAATACTAAACTAACCCTGAAATAAATGTTAGAGGATCTTCTCTAAATAGAAAAGAAGAGAGAAATTGTGGGAAAAGAAAATTCCACTAGTTAAGACACTAGCCAAGATATGAAAGCAAACCAAATGCTCATCAACAAATAAATGAATAAAGAAGCAGTATTGTATACACAGCTACATGCACACACACACACACACACACACACACACACACACACACACACATACACGCACCCAATGGGCTATTACTCAGTCACAAAAAAGAATGAAAAATTGCTATTTGCAACAATATGGCTGGACTTGTGAGGAATTGTCCTTAGTAAAATAAGTCAAATTAGAGAAAGAGAAAGACAAATACTCTGTAATATCATCTGTATGTGGAATCTAAAAATGCAACAAACTAGTGAATGTAACAAAGAAGAAGCTGGCTTAAAACTGAACTGAACAGTCAAAAAATGAAGATCATGGCATCTGGTCCCATCCCTTCATGGCAAATAGATGGGGAAACAATGGAAACAGTGACAAAATTTATTTTCTTGGGCTCACATTCACTCAACATGGTGTCTACAGACATGCAACTAAAAGACACAGGCTCCTTGGAAGAAAAAATAGAACAAACCTAGAGAGCATATTAAAAAGCAGAGACTTTACTTTGCCAACAAAGCTCCATAAGTCAAAGTTATGGTTTTTCCAGTAGTCATGTATGGATGCAAGAGTTGCAGCATAAAGAAAGCTGAGCACCAAAGAATTGATGGTTTTGAATTGTGGTGTTGAGGAAGACTCTTCAGAGTCCCTTGGACAGCAAGGAGACCCAACCAGTCCATCCTAAGGGAAATCAGTCCTGAATATTCATTGGAAGGACCAAAGCTGAAGCTGAAGCTCTAGTACTTTGGTCAACTGATGCAAAGAACTGACTGATTGGAAAAGACCCTGATGCTGGAAGACTGAAGTCTGAGGAGAAGGGGACAACAGAGGATGAGATGGTTGATTGGCATCACCGACTTGACGGACATGAGTTTGAGCAATCTCTGTTAGTTGGTGATGGACAGGAAAGGCTGACATACTGCAGTCCATGGGGTCGCAAAGAGTCCAACACGACTGAGTGGCTGAACTGAACTGGTAGTGATAGGGAGAACACTTTGACCACAAGTTCTTCACATGTCTTGAAATAGAACAGAAAATGATGTTTCTTTTACATGAAAGGATAACCAGGGCAAGCAGGAACTCTATGTGTGTGTGTGTGTGTGTGTGTGTGTGTGTGTGTGTGATGGGAGAAGTGGTGGGAATGGATAAGCAGACAGTATGATGGAGCAGTTTAACAGGAAGTGTTTCCCTCTGTAGTGAGATGATTCTCAGAATGAGCTCTTAAGGGAGACAGAAATTTCTGAATCTTAGTGCTTGCTCCAGATTGGGAAAAAGCTGAAGTTCAGAGGAGAGAAGCTTGGCTAAAGGTGAGTCAAGCCAAGTCAGTGGTTATTTTATGGATAACTGTGAGCACTTGGCCAGCCTCTTCGCCATTACTTTGCAAACGTTACTTTACTTTTTCATTACTTTGCCAACAATGGTTCATCTAATCAAAGCTATGATTTTTCCAGTTGTCATGTATGGATGTGAGAGGTGGACTATAAAGAAAGCTGAGTACCAAAAAATTGATGCTTTTGAACTGTGGTGTTGGAGAAGACTTGAGGGTCTCTTGGACTGCAAGGAGATCCAACCAGTCAATCCTAAAGGAAATCAGTCCTGAATATTCATTGGAAAGACTGGTGCTGAAGCTGAAACTCCAATAATTTGGCCACCTTATGCAAAGACCTGACTCATTTGAAAAGACCCTGATGCTGGGAAATACTGAAGCCAGGAGGAGAAGCAGATGACAGAGGTTGAGATGATTAGATGGCATCACCGACCCAATGGACGTGAGTTTGAGTAAGCTCTGGGAGCTGCTGATGGACAGGAAAGCCTGGTGTACTGCAGTCAATGGTGTTGCAAAGAGTCAGAGACAACTGAGTGACTGAACTGAACTGAACTGAACCGGCCAGTCTCTGCTGTTATTTAAGAGAGGCAAAGTCTGTCCTTCGACACAATTGTTGTTTCTGAAATCACAAGTCCATGTGCCTGGCACAGAATGAGACCCACGAAAACTGAACAATAGAGTTTGGAACAGGAAAAGTTTATTGCAGATGCATACATGGAGCAGGGTGGCTCATGCCCTAAGATCCCAATGTTTTAGCAAGTCCCTTTAAAAGCAAAAGTGAGAGTGGGGTGTAGTTAGTTGTTGAAGACTTCTTGGTGTCAGATCATTAGTTCTTAAGGTCAGGTCATGGTCAGGTAATGATGTTCCTGTAAATCTCTACCAGCTGAATGTTGTTCTCTGTCTTGACAAGAAAGGGAAGTCTCAAGCCACAGCTTTCACCCAGCAATATCCCAGTCCTGGTTAAGAGGAATCAGATCTCAGTCGGCAGCTCCTTCAGGGCCACTTCCCACATTCTGCCCTGCTATCATGCCTGACGGTCCAGGCACCCTACCCAATAGGTCCTCAGTCTCCTCAGACCGTTCAAATGGGGAGATCAGTTCTCAAAGACTGAGACCCAGAAAGATGGCCACTGCTAGTAGGTTTCAGAGTCAGGGATGGGGGAGAGATTCACTGCTCCTCAAGGCCTGGGCTAAGGCTAGTGGAGGGCCTTAGTGAGGGCTCTGGAGCAGTAAGTTTGTAGTCTCCAGTCTGTTGCCTGGGCCCTCCAGCTCACCCACTGGCCCAAGGTTGGGTGATCTCCAGCCCCTCCAGAAGAATGCCTGAATCTGCCTCTTCTCTCACTCTCCATTTGATGACCACCACACCACCCTTACTTAATCACTTCCCCAATGTTCCCTCATTGACAGTAACTGTGGGCAGGCCCACTGCGGTGTGATCAATAGCTGAACAGGACAACTAATGGTCACTCATTGACAATTGGCTGCTTGTGGATGGGGCTCTTTCGAGGCACCAAGCAATGGTTCAGCAAGACCTGTTGCCTAGTAACAGGGTGGCATGAAATGAGGCACAGCAATGTCTTTCTTCTGAGGACTGTGCTCATCCTGGTCTCTTACGTTATGAATAGAATAAGAATCACTTTGAGGTTAAGGCCTTCTAAAGTAGTTTTCAAGGTGGGCTGGCCTTCACTTCCTTCTTGGCTTTGAAATATTAGCTATACTATATGCCGACCATGTGTTCAAGTGACAGTTGTTGGAGAGGCTTAGGGAGAATCACTGGTGACAGTTTTGCCTGGGAATACAATGAAAAGAATGTTGAGCAAAAGTTAAATAAGTGTGTGAAACCAAAATCTGATGTTGGGAAAGAGTTAATAAAAAAGATTCCAGCACACTGGACCCAAAGTGTCCTTATGTAACAGAGCAGCATGAGCACAGCCCTTAGAAGTGAAGTGAAGTGAAGTCAAATCACACAGTCGAGTCTGAGTCTTGGTGACCCCATAGACTGTAGCCTACCAGGCTCCTCCATCCATGGGAATTTTCAGGCAAGAATACTGGTGTGGGTTGCCATTTCCTTCTCCAGGGGATCTTCCTGACCCAGGGATTGAACCCAGGTCTCCCACATTGTAGGCAGACGCTTTACTGTCTGAGCCACCAGGGAAGTAGCCATTGCTGTGCCTTATTACTCCGAATCCTGTTACTAGGCAACAGATCTTTCTCCACCATTGGTCAGTGCTTCCATGGGCCCTACCCACAAGCAACCAATTATCAATGAGGTACCTACTGGTACTTGTCCTCCTCAGCTGTTGGTCAGCACCGCAGTGGGCCCTACCTACTGATAACTGTCAATGAGGGACCATAGGGAAAGTGATTCAGTCAATAGTGAGTCGTGTGACGTGACTGGTGGTGAGCTAACTCTTGTCATTGAACAACTTACAATTTTTTGCAATAATGAGGATACATTTCTGGTAGTGGGGCAAGTTGAAGTTTCCTACTCAATATGAGAGTTAAAGCATCCCCAAAAATATTAGTGGTGGAGACGTTTGAGACCTTTTTTGCTCTGATAAGTAATCTTATGGAGACTGTGTATTGACCGTGGGGCAACAGACTGAGGATTCACCAAGTCTGGGGGTCTCTAAAGCTCATCAGAGTAGATAAAACATCTAACCTGTTCTTAATTCGTTTTTTCCACTGTACATGCTTGTTCTTAAGTGCCTTATGCCCTTCAAGAATCCTGAACAGGCAGAGGGTGGTCTAGACATGAAGTGACTAGAGGACTCTGAAAGGCTGAAGTGGGATGGAAAGGGTTTGGCAGAGGTTCATAGAGGGATGGAAGAGACAGTAGTGTTTTATGGTGACACATAAATCAAAGGCTAAAAGGAACTGAAGGGAAATTTGAAGGTCGTGAGAAGAAGGAAGGAGGAGAAGGTGCAGGGAGATGGGAAGGGGTAGGTATTTGGTAAGTTAGTAGGCAAAGAGCCCATGTTTCTGAGGCCACTGTAATTCTAAATTGTCTTTAGCAAAAACTTTTGCCAGTTTTTAAAGATTTTGAACTGAATTAAGGTCATAATTGCAGAGCAGAGGAAGAAAAGGGAGCAAACAGAATAGAGTCAGGATTTACCCACAGGATTTGAGTCAGGAGGTTGATGGGCCTCCTAGGGTAAAGCAATTGGAGATTATTTCCCTATTGAACTGAATTCCAAGAAGATAATAGGAAGACAATTAAGGGAGGAGGCTGGGCCTTGCCCAGACCACATATCTCTCAGTTCAGTTCAGTTCAGTTCAGTTCAGTCGCTCAGTCATGTCCGACTCTTTGCGACCCCATGCATCACAGCATGCCAGGCCTCCCTGTCCATCACCAACTCATGGAGTTCACTCAGATTCACGTCCATCGAGTCAGTGATGCTATCTAGCCATCTCATCCTCTGTCATCGCCTTCTCCTCCTGCCCCCAATCCCTCCCAGCATCAGAGTCTTTTTCAATGAGTCAACTCTTCTCATGAGGTGGCCAAAGTACTGGAGTTTCAGCTTTAGCATCATTCCTTGCAAAGAAATCCCAGGGCTGATCTCCATCAGCATGGACTGGTTGGATCTCCTTGCAGTCCAAGGGACTTTCAAGAGTCTTCTACAAAACCACAGCTCAAAAGCATCAATTCTTCGGCACTCAGCCTTCTTCACAGTCCAACTCTCACATCCATACATGACCACAAGAAAAAACCATAGCCTTGACTAGACAGACCTTAGTCAGCAAAGCAATATCTCTGCTTTTAAATATGCTGTCTAGGTGGGGCATAACTTTTCTTTCAAGGAGTAAGCGTCTTTTAGTTTCATGGCTGCAGTCACCATCTGCAGTGATTTTGGAGCCAAAAAAAAATAAAGTCTGTCACTGTTTCCACTGTTTCCCCATCTATTTTCCATGAAGTGATGGGACCGGATGCCATAAACTTCATTTTCTGAATGTTGAGCTTTAAGCCAACTTTTTCACTCTCCTCTTTCACTTTGATCAAGAGGCTTTTTAGCTCCTCTTCACTTTCCGCCATAAGGGTGGTGTCATCTGCATATCTGAGGTTATTGATGTTTCTCCCGGCAATCTTGATCCCAGCTTGTGTTTCTTCCAGCCCAGCGTTTCTCATGATGTACTCTGCATATAAGTTACATAAACAAGGTGACAATATACAGCCTTGACGGACACCTTTTCCGATTTGGAACCAGTCTGTTGTTTCATGTGCAGTTCTAACTGTTGCTTCCTGGCCTGCATACAGATTTCTTAATAGGCAGGTCAGGTGGTCTGGTATTCCCATCTCTTTCAGAATTGTCCACAATTTATTGTGATCCACATAGTTAAAGGCTTTGGCATAGTCAATAAAGCAGAAATAGATGTTTTTCTGGAACTCTCTTGCTATTTCCATGATCCATCGGATGTTGGCAACTTGATCTCTGGTTCCTCTGCCTTTTCTAACACAAGCTTGAACATCTGGAAGTTCACTGTTCATGTATTGCTGAAGCCTGGCTTGGAGAATTTTGAGCATTACTTTACTAGTGTGGGAGATGAGTAGAACTGTGTGGTAGTTTGAGCATTCTTTGGCATTGCCTTTCTTTGGGATTGGAATGAAAACTGACCTTGTCCAGTCCTGTGGCCACTGCTGAGTTTTCCAAATTTGCTGGCATATTGAGTGCAGCACTTTGAAAGCATCATGTTTTAGGATTTGAAATAGCTCAACTGAAATTCCATCACCTCCACTAGCTTTATTCGTAGTGATGCTTTCCAAGGCCCACTTGACTTCACATTCCAGGATGTCTGGCTCTAGATGAGTGATCACATCATCGTGATTATCCGGGTCATGAAGATCTTTTTTGTACAGTTCTTCCATATATTCTTGCCACCTCTTCTTAATATCTTCTGCTTCTGTTAGGTCCATGCCATTTCTGTTCTTTATCGAGCCCATCTTTGCATGAAATATTCCCTTAGTATCTCTAATTTTCTTGAAGAGATCTCTAGTCTTTCCCATTCTGTTGTTTTCCTCTAATTCTTTGCACTGATCGCTGAAGAAGGCTTTTTTATCTCTTCTTGCTATTCTTTGGAACTCTGCATTCAGATGCTTATATCTTTCCTTCTCTCTTTTGCTTTTTGCTTCTCTTCTTTTCACAGCTATTTGTAAGGCCTCCCCAGACAGCCATTGTGCTTTTTTGCATTTCTTTTCCATGGGGATGGTCTTGATCCCTGACTCCTGTACAATGTCACTAACCTCATTCCATAGTTCATCAGGTACTCTATCTATCAGATCTAGGCCTTCAAATCTATTTCTCATTTCTACTGTATAATCATAAGGGATTTGATTTAGGTCATACCTGAATGGTCTAGAAGTTTTCCCTACTTTCTTCAATTTACGTTTGAATGTGGTAATAAGGAGTTCATGATCTGAGCCACAGTCAGCTCCTGGTCTTGTTTTTGTTGACTGTATAAAGCTTTTCCATCTTTGGCTGCAAAGAATATAATCAATCTGCTTTCAGTGTTGACCGTCTGGTGATGTCCATGTGTAGAGTCTTCTTTTGTGTTGTTGGAAGAGGGTGTTTGCTATGACCAGTGCATTTTCTTGGCGAGTCTCTATTAGTCTTTTCCCTGCTTCATTCTGAATTCCAAGGCCAAATTTGCCTGTTACTCCAGGTGTTTCTTGACTTCCTACTTTTGCATTCCTGTCCCCTGTAATGAAAAGGACATCTTTTTTGGGTGTTAGTTCTAAAAGGTCTTGTATGTGTTCATAGAACCGTTCACCTTCAGCTTCTTCAGTGTTACTGGTTGGAGCATAGACTTGGATTACCATAATAATGAATGGTTTGCCTTGGAATCGAACAGAGATCATTCTGTCGTTTTTGAGACTGCATCCAAGTACTGCATTTCAGACTCTTTTGTTGACCATGATGGCTACTCCATCTCTTCTGAGGGATTCCTGCCCGCAGTAGTAGATATAATGGTCATCTGAGTTAAATTCACCCATTCCAGTCCATTTTAGTTCGCTGATTCCTAGAATGTCAATGTTCACCCTTGCCATCTCTTGTTTGACCAGTTCTAATTTGCCTTGATTCATGGACCTGACATTCCAGGTTCTTATGCAATATTGCTGTTTTCAGCATCAGACCTTGCTTCTATCACCAGTCACATCCATAGCTGGGTATTGTTTTTGCTTTGACTCCATCCCTTCATTCTTTCTGGAATTATTTCTGCACTGATCTCCAGTAGCATATTGGGCACCTACTGACCTGTGGAGTTCCTCTTTCAGTATCCTATCATTTTGCCTTTTCATACTGTTCATGGGGTTCTCCAGGCAACAATACTGAAGTGGTTTGCCATTCCCTTCTCCAGTGGACCACATTCTGTCAGACCTCTTCACCATGACCCACCCATCTTGGCTTGCCCCGCAAGCATGGCTTAGTTTCATTGAGTTAGACAAGGCTGTGGTCCTAGTGTGATTAGATTGACTTGTTTTCTGTGAGTATGTTTTCAGTGTGTCTGCCCTCTGATGCCCTCTTGCAGCACCTACCATCTTACTTGGGTTTCTCTTTCCTTGGGGGTGGGGTATCTCTTCACGGCTACTCCAGCAAAGCACAGCCACTGATCCTTACCTTGGATGAGAGCTATCTCCTCACCACTTCCCTTCCTGACCTTCAATGTGAGATGGCTCCTCTAGGCCCTCCTGTGCCCGTGCAGCCACTGCTCCTTGGAGGTGGTGTGGCTCCTCCTGGCTGCCGCCCGTGGCCTCCAGTGCGGGGTTGCTCCTCCTGGCCACCACCCCCGGCCCAGATCAGATTTATTAATTAAATCAGAGATAAGACCTTCAAGGAGCCTTGAAAGTATCCTGCTTGATTATTCCTTTGTACAGTCCCTGTCTGAAGTGCCAAAAATATTTCCTCCTCTAATTCCCATTAGGTGAGTCAAGGAAAACTATTAGAGCCTTCATACTGAAGAGTAGGGAAAGTTTCCTGCTCAAGAGTTAAGGAATGATTCCCCACTCAAAATGTCAGAGAAAAACTTCTTTATTCAAAAGAATCCAAATAACTCCTTATTATGCTCTAACAGACTTGACTTCCAGAGCACTGCTTGGATCCCCAAATTCTTGAACAAGAGAGTTCAAAGAATCTGCAAGGTGAAGTTAGTTATCTGGGCAGGAATGACAGAGTCCCATATGGAAAGTCCAATCCTGATCCAACTCCTGGCCATATGAAACTGTCAAAAAAAAAAAAATCCAGACATAAGTCAGAAAGACTTCAGTCAAAAAGACCATAGCAATAGGGAAAGTCTGCTGACCATAAAAGTCACAGGTATCTCAAAATCAAACAGAAAAGGGTTTTTTTTTTAAAAAAAATAGAGGGATAAGAAGGAATAGTGGGAACTTTTCTGGAGTGTGAGGAGATTGTGGGGGTGAGAAGGCAGCATGAGTAGGGCAGTTTAACAGAAAATGTTTGTCTTGTGGACAGCCAGCAGTGAGTTGTATCTTAGTGCTTGCTTAAGCTTGAGGGTGAGCCAAAATGTGGGGTTTGTGGAGAGAAGCCTGAATAACATTTGGTCAAACTTGTGGATGAAAACTTGCCTGCCACATCAGTAAACAAAGGATGCAGCAGCCTTTAAGCCAGCAGCCAACCCCTACCAACCCTGTGCACCCTGAGGGGACTCAAAAGGGAGAAAAGCATGATTCTGGCCCTAGATAGTTAAGATGCATATCAAAATAATGATTTCAATGACTTCAATGAACCCAGACTCTTGCATCTTCCTATACACAGAAAAGTGCTACATTTATTAACTTGAGGTGTCTGATTTTCTTTAATTAACAGTCATTTTTGATGTTCTTGCTACCTAGTTTTCATTGCACAGCTCCCATATATCCTGGCTCCTCCCTTACCTCTTTGGAGCACTCCATTAGAGCCATCTCAGAGGATGTCTCTGGGGCTTTAATCCTCAGTTTTGTCCAGCAAATCAAACATAATTCTCAACTTCTATGTTTTGCATTTTTTTAGTAGACAAACCAATGGGTAAGTTCTGAGTAACTAACTGTTTGAGCCATTACTGCTTTGAAAAATCTTTCTGAATTCCCACTTTGCCTCTCTCTTCATGATGGTAATGAAGAGGAAAAATTAAAATTTTACATAACCTCCTGCTTGTTCTTCCTCTGTAACTCAGCTTGCTCCTTGCAAAGTCTGGATCACGTAGGTCATGTAGTCTCAGAAAGTGGGGACTTGCAACACTAGGAAGTGGAATTTATCTCACTCACCCTTGTCCTGATCTTTGCAATTGCCCAATCCCTGTGAACCTGCTTAATCATGACTGTCCAGGTCAGGCATCCGCCTCCCCATCTTGACCACTGTTCCCACACATATGAAACCCCTTAGTTTAAACCATCCTGTTAACAGGCAGTGTTGCCCACTATAGTCTGTCTATAAAAACCCTATAACCCCTTTGTTCAGGGCTCAGAGCTGGAATGTTAACTCCTCTGGGCCCACCAGCATAATAAATCTGAGTTCTCCAACTCTCCAAGTGTGGTGCTTGGTTTCTCGATTACTGGTTTCTGAAACAGTATTGCTCAGAATGATAAAAATATCAACTTTAGAAAGTCAAAGCCTCAGGATAGCCAAGTTTCCAGTGTAACCATGACCTCAGCTTCTCAGGCTTCAGAGTTCCCTGGTTAAACTTCAATGAGATCCTAACCTTTTCAAATATCACAGACATGTTTACCCAGAGCTCTTTCTGCTACTGCCTTAGAATAACTACATAATGATGATCCATAGCTTTAAATAAGCAGCTATTTCACAACCTTTTTTTCTGACATAATCTCAGTTCCCTACACAACACAGACACTGTCACTAAAATTTCAGGGGGAGTTATAATCACTTTCCAGCAAGGGAATGAGATCATGGTGTCCCCAACTTTTACTCGGGGCTCAAATGGCCGCTTTCCATACCTGTTGATTGTGGCCAGTGCAGCCACTATCCCCATAGGAAATGGCACTTGGTAAGTCACATTTATTTTCTGAGATAGTTCTTATATTCCTAAAAAGAACTGCACCTGGATACAACAGTATTGCTCGCTGGTGTGCAACACAGTTTACAATTATACAGGGGAGATTTTATTTTTTGACAGAAGCAGAGGCAGGAGCCGCCCTTTTCTACCAGCTTCAGGATGACCTGGCATGCCTCCGTGGACAAACAACCTCACCTGACAATTTAGCAAACAAAGAATGTTTTGGCCAGCCAGTCAGCAGCCGCTGAAACCATCCCTGAAGGTGCACCTTGAAGGGCCCGGGGTGGGAAACACCATGATTCTGGCCCTAGACAGCTGAGATGAACATCAAAGGAATGATTTCCATGAGCCCATGCTTTTGAATCTTTCCATAGAAAGAAAAGTGCTAAGTTACTCAACCAGGGATGTTTGTTTTGTGCTTAGCGGTAACGTTTTCTTGTTCCATTACATGTTTTCTTTTTTTCCACCAAAAACTCCTATATACCCTGGTTCCTCCCTTACCTCTTTGAACAGTTCCTCAGAGCCCTCTGAGAGGCTGTTTCCTGGGCTCTAGTACAGTCCAAACATAACTCACAACTTTCAGGTTGTGTGTTTTTCTTCAGTCTACACCTCCTCCATATTCACCACCACGGTCCTGTCTGAAGTCTTTTTTTTTTTTTTCTTTTTTTAATTTTTTTTTTAAATTTTAAAATCTTTAATTCTTACATGCGTTCCCAAACATCTTTTTGCGCTGACTGAAAATCCTGAACTTCACAAAACTCTCACCCTTAGGATTATGCGTGTTGGTCTGTGAGCTCCAGACCAAAGGCCTCAGCCTTATGCTGTGGGAACTACACCACCCAGAAGGGGCTGCACCTGAGCATAGTTGAACCAATGAGGAAGCAGGGGAGGGACGTTTCCGTGCCTTACAGGGGGCCACTTCGGGGCTGGGCTTCTGGCCAGGTCTTCCAGGCCAGTTACTTTATCTGTTCTTGGCTTGGTTCCGGGGCTTAGAGGTTCCCAAGGAGTGTCACAGCCAAGGTGGTGGAAGAGAAAGCATGGTCCGCACTGCACAGAGGCGGGTCTGAGGCTTGGCAGCGTCGCCGCCTGTGTGCTGGACTGGGAACTACAAAGCCAGGTTCACTGCCCTTGTCGCCTGCCTCTGCCAGCTCTGGTGATGGCCTCTGCGCTGATGGACCCATGCAGGTGAGTGCTGCCATTCCCAGATCATCACCCAAATCCTAAAGCCCCTAGATGAAAGTGCCTGCTCAGGGCACTGAAGTGCAGGTGACCGTGTCCAGGACAGAGCGTTGCTCGGTGAGTGATGTCCCCTCCTGACAGCCAGTGAGGAAAGATGTGGGACAGCTGCAAGCAGAGGGACCAGCATGTGCAAAGGCTTGGCTGTGCGACTGAGTTCAGGGCATCTGGCAAACCTAGGATCCGTGTGCCATCTGCAAGGAACTGAGCGTGAGGGGAGGAGTCACATCTGGAACCTTCATTCCTAGGGCTTTGCAGGCCCTGGGGAGTTGTGACCAGAAAAGGCACACAATCTGAGTTAATATTTTCAGTTTCCCAAGGGTTGATCAGGGAAGATAGGGAGGTGGAGGGAGCAGTGATGAGGTTGGAGGCAGGGAATCCAAAGAGGAGGCTGCTGGCAGTTTGGCTGGTCAGGCCAGAGTGATGGCAGGGAAGAGAGCCAAGCCTTCAGGGTTCCCTGCTGTATCAGATACTGTGAAGGAAGAAGGAAGGGAGTGAAGGACCATCCTAAAATTATTTTCTATTTGTTTCTTTTTCTTTCTCTTCCTTTATTTTTTCCCCCCTGTACTTCTCGGAGAATGGAGATGGAGAAGTTGGGTGGAGGGAACTGGTTGTGTGTTGGAGGAAGGTCAGAGGTTGACTTTTGCATGTGGTGATTCTGAGATGTTCAAAAGTGTGTGTGTCTGTGTATGTCACATAGACATCTGGACAAGCATGTCTGGCAGTTTTAGCAGGGGCCTAGGCTGGAGATATTCAGAGAACTTTAAATGTGGACCTGGGCACAGCCAGGGGATCAGATTTAGGGGAGGGAATCTTAAGGTTATTTCAAGTGGGCCTGAAATGACAGAGGGAGGGGCTGGAGGTTAGATACCTCAGGTGGGCAGCCCCAAAACTGCCACCAGGAGGGAGGAGCCCTCAGTCCGAGTGCTTCTGAATGTTACCTGAGGGAAGAGAGGCCCATGTGCATCAGGAGTCAGAGCTAGGGAATGGCCTATGTTCATTGCCATGTGGACTCAGCAAGACGATGAATCTAATCCCTGGGAATGAGAGAAGCATCAGCCAGGCCAGACCAGTATGTCAGCTCCTCCACCACAACAAGCCCCTTGGCAGGAGGAGTGATCCAGTGTTCTGGCGGAAATTTCCTTGAGCAGGCTGACCTTTGGGGATGGACATGCACAAGGCCAGCTGCAGTGCTAAAACAGGTAGCGTTGCACTGGCCTGTTCAGACCCATTCTCCAGAATTTACTTATGAAATAATTGCTTCTTTAAACATTTCTCTAAAGAAAAAACACCACAAAAGATATATAAAGCTTATGGATTTAACTAGTCAAATGTAGACAAATTCATACTAACAGTTGGAAAAGTTACCGTACCTATATACATTTAAATAAAATCAAAAGTCTGAAATACCACATTCATTTAAATGCTTAAAAGCAAGAAAGCCACCCACATTTTTCAAAAGTTCGTTACCTTCTTTACACCAAAAACATTCACCAAAGTGCTAATCTTGTGGAAAATAAAAAGCTGATATTTAGCACTTGCCATGTACATGTTTCAGACCAACAACAGCCCTATAAGATGGGTACTGGTTTTATACGCATTAGACAGAGGAGGACTTTGAGGCACAGTACTCAAAGAGGACTGGGAGGTTGAGTCCTTACGCAAGTTCATGCAGCTGTAATCTGAAGCCAAGTGTCCCTTTGGATGTAAACATACACCAGTCTCAGTCATCTCGTTTACTCTCACCACAGCCCTGATGGCCATCAGGATTTACCCCTCCCTACTTTTTTTTTCATTAGTTGTCCACATGGCTTCATCCTTTGGCTCACTCCGATGTCTCTTCCTTGGAGAAGACTTCCTTGGTTCAGTTCAGTTGCTCATTCATGTTTGACTCTTTGCGACCCCATGGACTGCAGCACCACAGGCTTCTCTGTCCTTCACCATCTCCCAGAGCTTACTCAAACTCACATCCACTGAGTCAGTGATGCCATCCAGCCAGCTAATTCTCTGTCATCCCCTTCTCCTCCTGCCTCCAATCTTTCCCAGAATCAGGGTCTTTTCAAATGAGTCAGGTCTTCACATAAGGTGGCCAAAGTATTGGAGTTTCAGCTTCAGCATCTGCCCTTTAAAATGAATATTTAGGACTGATATCCTTTAGAATTGACTGGTTGGATCTCCTTACAGTCTGAGGGACCCTCAAGAGTCTTCTCCAACACCACAGTTCAAAAGCATCAATTCCTTGCCCCTCAGCTTTCTTTATAGTCCAACTCTCACATCCATACATGACTACTGAAAAAACCAGAGTTTTGACTAGACAAATCTTTGTTGGCAAATAATGTCTCTGCTTTTTAATATGCTGTCTAGGTTGTTCTTCCAAGGAGCAAGTGTCTTTTAATTTCATGGCTTCAGTCACCATATACAGTAATTTTAGAGCCCAAGAAAATAAGGTTTGTCACTGCTTCCATTGTTTTCCCCATCTACTTGCCATGAAGTGATAGGACCACATGTCATGATCTTAGTTTTCTCAATGTTGAGTTTTAAGCCAACTCTTTCAATCTCCTCTTTCACTATCATCAAGAAAGTTCTTTAGTTCTTCTTCACTTTCTGCCATAAGGGTGGTGTCATCTGCGTATCTGAGGTTATTAATATTTCTCCTGGCAGTCTTGATTACAACTTGCGCTTCACCCAGCCCTGCATTTCACATGATTACCCTGGTTACCCTGTAGAAAATTGCCCCCAGTCTTTACTGCCATACTCTTATTCTCTTGTCATCAGGATTCTCTGGGTCATTTGCCTTAGTTCCTAAGGATGACCTGTCTCTGACTCTGGAGTGTGAGCTCCTATTCAGGAAAACCATGGTCTGAACCAGGTGCTCAGTCAGTAATTGATTGCTAAGTGTCCTGGGGGACCACCTCTGACCATGCCTCCTTCTCTTCTCCCCTTGCCTGTGCCTCCCAGGCACCCAGAGCTGAATGTGCCAAGCTCTTCCCCTCATCCCAGGATATGCCATTGGAGTTCTCTTTACCTGGGACACCATCACCAGATCTCACACTGGAACCCTCTCACATCCTTCCAGGCTCTGTTCAAATGTCACCTCTTTGAAGAGAGTTCTAGCTAAAATAGCCCCTGTTCCACCTGCCCTCATTTTGGAATTGTGTGTGTGTGTGAATGTATGTGTGCATGCAGGGAATTTGGCATGACAAAAGCAAAAATGTAGGTTTAGTTGTGCTTGTTCAGGTTGCTGAGGGAGTAAATAGGGAAAATATTAATAACAAACAACCTTAAGAGTTGGCCTTCATTGTGCTTAACCACAATCACAGAAAACTAACTAATCTGATCACATGGACCACAAGCTTGTCTAACTCAATGAAACGATGAGCCATGCGGTGAAGGGCCACCCAAGATGAACGGGTCATGGTGGAGAATTCTGACAAAACGTGATCCACTGGAGAAGGGAATGGCAAACTACTTCAGTATTCTTGCCTTGAGAATCCCATGAACAGTATGAAAAGGCAAAAAGATAGGACACTGAAAGATGAACTCCCCAGGTCGGCAGGTGCCCAATATGCTACTGGAGATCAGTGGAGAAATAACCCCAGAAATAATGAAGAGATGGAGCCAAAGGAAAAACAACACCCAGTTGTGGATGTGACTGGTGATGGAAGTAAAGTCCGATGTTGTAAAGAACAACATTGCATAGGAACCTGGGATATTAGGTGTATGAATCAAGGCAAATTGGAAGTGGTCAAACAGATGGCAAGAGTGAACATTGACATTTTAGGAATCAGCAAACTAAAATGGATTGGAATGGGTGAATTTACCTCAGATGACCATTTACTACTATTGTGGGCAAGAATCCCTTAGAAGAAATGGAATAGCCATCATAGTCAACAAAAGAGTCTGAAATGCAGTACTTGGATGCAATCTCAAAAATGAGAGAATGATCTCTGTTCGTTCCAAGGCAAACCATTCAGTATCACAGTAATCCAAGTCTATGCCCTGACTGGTATGCTGAAGAAGTGAAGTTGAATGGTTCTATGAAGACCTACAAGACCTTCTAAAACTAACACCCAAAAAAGATGTCCTTTTCATTATAGGGGAAGGAATGCAAAGGTAGGAAGTCAAGAAATACCTGGAATAATGGGCAAATTTGGCCTTGGAGTACAGAATGAAGACGGCAAAGGCTAATAGAGTTTTGCCTAGAGAGATATACTGGTCATAGCAAACACTCTTTCCAACAACACAAGAGACGACTCTACATGCGGACATTGCTGCTGCTG
>NW_017216380.1:0-13228 GCF_001704415.2 Capra hircus
GGATCGACTTACACCACTGTGGCACGTGGGACAGCCCTGGGAAAACGCTCGTGGGAAAGCCTGGGAAAGCCTCTGTTGGAAACCCTCAAGCGAAAGCCACAGATAACTTGTTCCATGCGAAGGGAAGCGTGACACTTCTGCTATAGCTCGGGAGGAAAGCGCACGTGCATGCCCCCACTGGAGACGAGGACTGACTCCCCTGGGGAGACTCCAGAAGTACCCCCAGGATCCATGTCGGCACGGGAGAGGAATCCTCAGGTTCCGACACGGACTCCACACAAGATCTTAGGCCCCGGCATTGATGGGAGGAATCCCGAGAGGCCTACGAGCAATTCGCATGGGGACTGGCCTTTCCTGAGTCCACCAGAGCGGGTCCTTGAGGTCCCCGTCGTAAGTCGAGAGCACCTGCCGCAACTCGAGAAACTCCAGGAGGTTCTCCCCTCCAGGCGAGAAGAGGCCCTTTTCCCCTGATGCGTCTCGAGTCTAATCACACCTAACCTCTGGAACTTCCAAAGGGTCCTTCACACCTTGCTTCAACTCAAGAAATTCCCGACATATCCGTCTCCACTCGAGAGGAAGCAGGAGAGTCCCACCCACATCTAGAGGAGCCACTTTTCCGCCTCCTAGCTCGAGAGGAGGGATCCTTTCCCTGTGTGGTTGGGAAAGAATTCCCGGCGTTCCCGTCGAATCTCAAGAGGAGGCGCTCTCCATAGGAAAGGCGAGAGGAACTCCAGGGTCGTGCCACCATTCCCAGAGTCCCCCAGATGTCTTAGTCCATTCCAGGGAAACCTGTTTTCCCTGCACTGCCTTGACTTTCAAGCCGAGGATCGACTCACACCACGTTGGCACATGGGACAGCCCTGTGTGACAGCCTCGTGGGAAATGCTCGTGGGAAAGCCTCAAGCGAAAGTCACAGATCCCTTGATCCACGCCTATGGAAGCGTGACACTGCTGCTACACCTCGGGAGGAAAGCGCACGTGCATGCCCCCCACTGGAGACGAGGACTGACTCCCCTGGGGAGACTCCAGAAATACCCCAAGATCCATGTCGGCACTGGAGATTAATCCTCAGGTTCCGGCACCGTCTCCACACAAGGTCTTTGGCCCCGGCATCGAAAGGAGAGGAATCCCGAGAGGCCCCCGAACAACTCGCATGGGGACTGGCCTTTCCTGAGGCCACCAGAGCGGGTCCCGGAGGTCCCCATCATAAGGCGAGAGCACCTGCCGCAACTCGAGGAAATTCAGGAGGTTCTCCCCTCCAGGCGAGATGAGGCCCATTTCCGCTGAGGCGTCTCGTGTCTAATCACACCTAACCTCTGGAACTTCCAAAGGGTCCTTCACACCCTTGCTGCAACTCAAGAAGTTCCCCGACATACCGTCTCCACTCCAGAGGAAGCACGAGAGTCCCACCCACATCCAGAGGAGCCCCGTTTCCTCCTCATAGCTCGAGAGGAGGGATCCTTTCCCTGCGTGTTCGGGAAAGAATTCCCCGGCGTTCTCGTCGCAACTCAAGAGGAGGCGCTCTCCACAGGAAAGGCGAGAGGAACTCCAGGGTCGTGCCACCATTCCCAGAGTCCCCCAGATGTCTCAGTCCATTCCAGGGAAACCTCTTTTCCCTGCACTGCCTCGACGTTCAAGCCGAGGATCGACTCACACCACGGTGGTACGTGGGACAGCCCTGTGGGAAAGCCTCGTGGGAAAGCCTCATCGGAAAGCCTCGAGGGAAAGACCCTGATCCCTTGATCCACGCGAAGGGAAGTGTGACACTGCTGCTACAGCTCGGGAGGAAAGCGCACATGCATGCCCCCACTAGAGATGAGCACTGACTCCCCTGGGGAGACACCAGAAGCCCCCAAGATACATGTCAGCACTGGAGAGGAATCCTCAGGTTCCGGCACCGACTCCACACAAGGTCTTAGGCCCCGGCATTGACGGGAGAGGAAACCTGAGAGGCCCCCGAGCAACTCGCATGGGGACTGGCCTTTCCTGAGGCCACCAAAGCGGGGCCCTGAGGTCCCCGTCGTAAGTCAAGAGCACATGCCGCAACGCTAGGAAATCCAGGAGGTTCTCCCTGCAGGCGAGATGAGGCCCATTTCCGCTGAGGCATCTCGAGGCTAATCACACCTAACCTCTGGAACTTCCAAAGGGTCCTTCACACCCTTGCTGCAACTCAAGAAGTTCCCCGACATATCCGTCTCCACTCGAGAGCAAGCACGATTGTCAAGCCCACATCCAGAGAAGCCCCTTTTCCGCCTCCTAGCTCGAGAGGAGGGATCCTTTCCCTGCGTGGTCGGGAAAGAATTCCCAGCGTTCCTGTAGCATCTCAAGAGGAGGCGCTCTCCACAGGAAAGGCGAGAGGAACTCCAGCGTCGTGCCACCATTCCCAGAGTCCCCCAGATGTCTAAGTCCATTCCAGGGAAACCTGTTTTCCCTACACTGCCTCGACTTTCAATCCGAGAATCGACTCACACCACGGTGGCACGTGGGACAGCCCTGTGGGAAAGCCTCGTGGGAAAGCCTCGTGGGAAAGCCACATATCCCTTGATCCACGCCTATGGAAGCGTGACACTGCTGCTACAGCTCGGGAGGAAAGCCCACGTGCATGCCCCCACTCGAGACGAGGACTGACTCCCCTGGGGTGACTCCAGAAGTACCGCAATATCTATGTCAGCACTGGAGAGGAATCCTCAGGTTCTGGCACCGATTACACACACGGTCTTAGGCCCCGGCATCAACGGGAGAGGAATCCCGAGAGGCCCCCGAGCAACTGGCATGGGGACTGGCCTTTCCTGAGGCCACCAGAGAGGGTCACTGAGGTCCCTGTCGTAAGTCCAGAGCAAATGCTGGAACTCCAGAAAATCCATGAGGTTACCCCTCCAGGCGAGATGACGCCCATTTCCGCTGAGGCGTCTCCAGGCTAATGACACCTAAACTCTGGAACTTCCAAAGGGTCCTTCACACCCTTGCTGCAACTCAAGAAGTTCCCCGACATTCCCGTCTCCACTCGAGAGGAAGCACGAGAGTACCGCACACATCCAGAGGAGCCCCTTTTCCGCCTCCTAGCTCGAGAGGAGGGATCCTTTCCCTGCGTGGTCGGGAAAGAATTCCTGCATTCCCGTCGGATCTCATGGGGAGGCGCTCTCCCACAAGAAAGGAGAGATGAACTCCAGGGTCGTGCCACCATACCCAGAGTCCCCAGATGTCTCAGTCCATTCCAGGGAAAACTCTTTTCCCTGCACTGCCTCGACTTTCACGCTGAGGATCGACTCACAAAAACGGTGGCACGTGGGACAGCGCTGTAGCAAAGCCTCGTGGGAAAGACTCGAGGAAAGCCTCGAGGGAAAGAAACAGATCCCATGATCCACGCGAAGGAAAGCGTGACACTGCTGCTACAGCTCGGGAGGAAAGCACACGTGCATGCACCCACTCGAGACAAGGACTGACTGCCCTGGGGAGACTCCAGAAATACCCCCAAGATCCATGTCAGCACTGGAGAGGAATCCTCAGGTTCCGGCACCGACTCCACACAAGGTCTTAGGCCTCAGCATCGACAGGAGAGGAATCCCGAGAGGCCCCCGAGCAACTCGCATGGGGACTGGCCTTTCCTGAGGCCACCAGAGCGGGTCCCTGAGGTCCCCGTTGTCAGTCGAGAGCACCTGCCGCAACTCGAGAAAATCCAGGAGGTTCTCCCCTCCAGGCGAGATGAGGCCCATTTCCGCTGAGGCGTCTCGAGTCCTAATAACAATTAACATCTGGAACTTCCAAAGGTCCTTCACACCCTTCTGCAACTCAAGAAGTTCCCCGACATACCCGTCTCCACTCGAGAGGAAGCACGAGAGTCCCGCCAACATCCAGAGGAGCCCCGTTTCCACCTCCTAGCTTGAGAGGAGGGATCCTTTCCCTGCGTGTTCGGGAAAGAATTCCCGGCGTTCCCGTCGCATCTCAAGAGGAGGCGCTCCCACAGGAAAGGCGAGAGGATCTCCAGGGTCGTGCCAAATTCCCAGAGTCTCCCAGATGTCTCAGTCCATTCCAGAGAAACCTTTTTCCCTGCACTGCCTCGGCTTTCAAGCCGAGGATCCATTTACGCCACGGTGGCACGTAGGACATCCCTGTGGGAAAGCCTCGAGGGAAAGCATCGTGAAAAAGCCTCCAGGGAAAGCCTCGAGGGAAAGCCACAGATCCCTTGATCCACGCGAAGGGAAGCGTGACACTGCTGCTACAGCTCGGAGGAAAGCGCATGTGCATGCCCCCACTCGAGACGAGGACTGACTCCCCTGGGGAGACTCCAGAAGTACCCCAAGATCCATGTCAGCACTGGAGAGGAATCCTCAGGTTCCGGCACCCACTCCACACAAGGTCTTAGGCACCGGCATCGACGGGAGAGGAACCCCAAGAGGCCCCGGAGAAACTCGCATGGGGACTGGCCTTTCCTGAGGCCACCAGAGCGGGTCCCTGAGGTCCCCGTCGTAAGTCGAGATCACCTGCCGCAACTCGAGAATATCCAGGAGGTTCTCCCCTCCAGGCGAGATGAGGCCCATTTCCTCTGAGGCGTCTCAGGCTAATCACACCTAACCTCTAGAACTTCCAAAGGGTCCCTCACACCCTTGCTACAACTCAAGAAGTTCCCCGACATACCCGTCTCCACTCGAGAGAAGGCACGAGAGTCCCGCCCACATCCAGAGGAGCACCGTTTCCGGCTCCTAGCTCGAGAGGAGGGATCCTTTCTCTGCGTGGTCGGGAAAGAATTCCCGGCGTTCCCGTCGCATCTCAAGAGGAGGCGCTCTCCACAGGAAAGGCGAGAGGAACTGCAGGGTCGTGCCACCATTCCCAGAGTCCCCACAGATGTCTCAGTCCATTCCAGGGAAACCTGTTTTCCCTGCACCGCCTCGACATTCAAGCCGAGGATCGACTGACACCACGGTGGCACGTGGGACAGCCATGTGGGAAAGCCTCGTGGGAAAGCCTCGTGGGAAAGCCACAGGGACCCGCTCTGGTGGCCTCAGGAAAGGCCAGTCCCCATGCGAGTTGCTCGGGGGCCTCTCGGGATTCCTCTCCCTTCGATGCAGGGGCCTAAGAACTTGTGTGGAGCCGGTGCCTGAACCTGAAGATTCCTCTCCAGAGGTGACATGGATCTGGGGTACTTCTGGAGTCTCCCTCAGTGGAATCAGTCCTCGTCTGGAGTGGGGGCATGCACGTGCTCTTTCCTCCCGATCTGTAGCAGCAGTGTCACGCTTCCCTTCGTGTGGATCAAGGGATCAGGGGCTTTCCCTCGAGGGTTTTCCAGGAGGCTTTCCCACGAGGCTTTCCCACAGGGCTGTCCAAAGTGCCACTGTGGTGTGAGTCGATCCTCGGCTTGAAAGTCGAGGCACTGCAGGGAAAACTGGTTTTCCTGGAATGGACTGAGACATCTGGGGGACTCTGGGAATGGTGGCACGACCCTGCAGTTCCTCTCGCCTTTCCTGTGGAGAGCACCTCCTCTTGAGATGCGACGGGAAGGCCGGGAATTCTTTCCCGACCATGCAGGGAAAGGATCCCTCCCCTCGAGCTAGGAGGCGGAAACGGGGCTCCTCTGGATGTGGGCGGACTCTCGTGCTTCCTCTCGAGCGGAGACGTGTATGTCGGGGATCTTCTTGAGTTGCAGCAAGGGTGTGAAGGACCCTTTGGAAGTTCCAGGTGATAGGTGTGATTAGCCTTGAGACGCCTCAGCGGAAATGGGCCTCATCTCGCCTGGAGGGGAGAACCTCATGGATTTTCTCGAGTTGTGGCAGGTGCTCTCGACTTACGACGGGGACCTCAGGGACCCGCTCTGGTGGCCTCAGGAAAGGCCAGTCCCCATGCGAGTTGTTCGGGGTCTTCTCGGGATTCCTCTCCCGTCGATGCTGGGGCGTAAGACCTTGTGTGGAGTCAGTGCCGGAACCTGAGGATCCCTCTCCAGTGCTGACATGGATCTTGGGAAACTTCTGGAGTCTCCCCAGGGGAGTCAGTCCTCGTCTCGAGTGGGGGCATGCACGTACGCTTTCCTCCCGATCTGTAGCAACAGTGTCGCGCTTCCCTTCGCGTGGATCAAGGGATCAGGGGCATTCCCACGAGGCTTTCCCTCAGAGCTGTCCTACGTTCCACCGTGGTGTGTGTCGATCCTCGGCTTGAAAGTCGAGGCAGTGCAGGGAAAACAGGTTTCCCTGGAATGGACGGAGATATCTGGGGGACTCTGGGAATGGTGGTACGACCCTGGAGTTCCTCTCGCCTTTCCTGTGGAGAACGCCTCCTCTAGATGCGACGGTAATGCCGGGAATTCTTTCCCGACCACGCAGGGAAAGAATCCCTCCTCTCGAGCTAGGAGGCGTAAACGGGGCTCCTCTGGTATGTGGGCAGAAATTTCGTGCTTCCTCTTGAGTGGAGACGGGTATGTCGGGGATCTTCTTGAGTTGTAGCAAGGGTGTGAAGGACCCTTTCGAAGTTACAGAGGTTAGGTGTGATTAGCCTCGTGACGCCTCAGCGGAAATGGGCCTCATCTCGCCTGGAGGGGAGAACCTCCAGGATTTTCTCTTGTTGCGGCAGGTGCTCTCGACTTTCGACGGGGACCTCCGGCACCCGCTCTGGTGGCCTCCGGAGAGGCCAGTCCCCATGCTACTTGCTCGGGGGCCACACGGGATTCCTCTCCCGTCGATGCTGGGGCCTAAGACCTTGTGTGAAGTAAGTGCTGGAACCTGAGGATTCCTCTCCAGTGCTGACGTGGATCTGGTGTACTTCTGGAGTCTCCCCAGTGGAGTCAGTCCTCGTCTCGAGTGGGGGCATGCACGTGCTATTTCCTTCCGAGCTGTAGCAGCAGTGTCGCGCTTCCCTTCGCGTGGATCTAGGGATCTGTGTCTTTCCCTCGAGGCTTTCCCACGAGGCTTTTCCACAGGGCTGTCCACGTGCCACCGTGGAGTGAGTCGATCCTCGTCTTGAAAGTCGACGAAATTGCAGGGAAAACATGTTTCCCTGTAATGGACAGAGACATCTGGGGGACTCTGGGAATGGTGGCACGACACTGGATTTCCTCTCGCCTTTCATGTGGAGAGCGCCTCCTCTTGAGATGCGACGGAAACCCCGGGAAATCTTCCCCGACAACGCAGGCAAAGGATCCCTCCTCTCGAGCTAGGAGGCGGAAACAGGAATCCTCTGGATGTGGGCGGGACTCTCGTGCTTCCTCTCGAGTGGAGACGGTATGTCGGGGAACTTCTTGAGTTTCAGCAAGGGTGTGAAGGACCCTTTGGAAGTTCCAGAGGTTAGGTGTGATTAGCCCTCGATACGCCTCAGCGGAAATGGGCCTCATCTCGCCTGGAGGGGAGAACCTCCTGTATTTTCTCGAGTTGCGGCAAGTGCTCTCGACTAACGACGGGGACCCCAGGTACCCGCTCTGGTGGGCTCAGGAAAGGCCAGTCCCCATGCGAGCTGCTCGGGGGCCTCTTGGGATTCCTCTCCCGTCGATTCCGGGGCCTAAGACCTTGTGTGAAGTAGGTGCCGGAACCTGAGGATTCCTCTCCAGTGCTGACATGGATCTTGGGGTACTTCTGGAGTCTCCCCAGTGGAGTCAGTCCTCGTCTCGAGTGGGGGCATGCACGTTCGCTTTCCTCCCGAGCTGTGTCAGCAGTTTCAACGGTTCCCTTCGAGTGGATCAAGGGATCTGTGGCTTTCCGCTCGAGGCTTTCCCACGAGGCTTTCCCACGAGTCTTTCCCACAGGGCTGTGCCACGTGCCACCGTGGTGTGAGTCGATCCTCAGCTTGGAAAGGCGAGGCAGTGCAGGGAAAACAGGTTTCCCTGGAATGGACTGAGACATCTGGGGGACTCTGGGAATGGTGGCACGACCCTGGAGTTCCTCTCGCCTTTCCTGTGGAGAGCGCCCCTCTTGAGATGCGACGGGAACGCCGGGAAATTCTTTCCCGAATACGCAGGGAGAGGATCCCTCCTCTCGAGCTAGGAGGCGGAAACAGGGCTCCTTTGGATGTAGGCGGAACTCTCCTGCTTCCTCTCGAGTGGAAACGCGTATGTTGGGGAACTTCTTGAGTTGCATCAAGGGTTTGATGCACCCTTTGGAAGTTCCAGAGGATACATGGATTAGCCTCGACACGCTTCAGCGGAAATGGGCCTCATCTCGCCTGGAGGGGAGAACCTCCTGGATTTCTCGAGTTGCCGAAGGTGCTCTCGACTTACGACGGGGACCTCAGCGACCCGCTCTGGTGGCCTCAGGAAAGGTTAGACCCCATGCGAGTTGCTCAGGGGCCTCTCGGGATTCCTCTCCCGTCAATGTCGGTACCTAAGACCTTGTGTGGAGTCGGTGCCGGAACCTGAGGATTCCTCTCCAGTGCTGACATGGACTTTGGGGTACTTCTGGGGTCTCCCCAGGGAAGTCAGTCCTCGTCTCTTTGGGGGCATGCACCTGCGCTTTCCTCCCAAGCTGTAGCAGCAGTGTCACGCTTCCCTTCCTCGAGGATCAAGGGATCTGTGGCTTTCCCTCGAGGCTTTCCCACCAGGCTTTCCAACGAGGCTTTCCCACAGGGCTGTCCCACGTGGCACCGTTTAGTGAGTCGATCCTCGGCTTGAAAGTTGAGGTAGGACAGGGAAAACAGGTTTCCCTGGAATGGACTGGAGATTTCTGGGGGACTCTATTAACGGTGGCACGACCCTGGAGTTCCTCTCGCCTTTCCTGTGGAGAGCGCCTCTTCTTTGAGATGCGACGGGAACGCCGGGAATTCTTTCCCGACCACTCAGGGAAAGGATCCTTCCTCTCGAGCTAGGAGGGAGAAACGGTGCTCCTCTGGATGTGGGCGGTACTCTCGTCGTGCTTCCTCTCGAGTGGAGACGGGTATGTCGGGGAACTTCTTGAGTTGCAGCAAGGGTGTGAAGGACCCTTTGGAAGTTCCAGGTGTTAGATGTGATTAGCCTCGTGACGCACGGCGGAAAGGAGCCTCATCTCGCCTGGAGGGGAGAACCTCCTGGATTTTCTCGAGGTACGGCAGGTACTCTCGACTTACGACGGAGACCTCAGGGACCCGCTCTGGTGGCCTCAGGAAAGGCCAGTCCCCATGCGAGTTGCTCGGGGGCCTCTCGGGATTCCTCTCCCGTCGATGCCGGGGCCTAAGACCTTGTGTGGAGTCGGTGCCGGAACCTGAGGATTCCTCTCCAGTGCTGACATGGATCTTGGGGTTCTTCTGGAGGCTCCCAGGGGAGTCAGTCCTCGTCTCGAGTGGGGGCATGCACGTGTGCTTTCCTTCCGAGCTGTAGCAGCAGTGTCACGCTTCCCTTCGCGTGAATCAAGGGATCTGTGGCTTTCCCTCGAGGCTTTCCCAGGAGGGATTCCCACGAGTCTTTCCCACAGGTCTGTCCCACGTGCCACCGTGGTGTGTGTCGATCCTCGGCTTGAAAGTCGAGGCAGTGCGGGGAAATCACGATTCCCTCGAATGGACTGAGACATCTGGGGGACTCTAGGAATGGTGGCACGACCCTGGAGTTCCTCTCGCCATTCCTGTGGAGAGCGCCTCCCCTTGAGATGCGACGGAACGCTGGGAATTCTTTCCCGAACACGCAGGGAAAGGATCCCTCCTCTCGAGCTATGAGGCGGAAACGGGGCTCCTCTGGATGTGGGCGGGACTCTCGTGCTTCCTCTCGAGTGGAGACGGATATGTCGGGGAACTTGTTGAGTTGCAGCAAGGGTGTGAAGGACCCTTTGGAAGTTCCAGAGGTTAGGTGTGATTAGCCTCGAGACCCCTCAGTGGAAATGGGCCTCATCTCGCCTGGAGGGGAGAACCTCCTGGATTTTCTCGAGTTGTGGCAGGTGCTCTCGAGTTATGACGGGGACATCAGGGACCCTTTCTGGTGGCCTCAGGAAAAGCCAGACGCCATGCGAGTTGCTCGGGGGCCTCTTGGGATTCCTCTCCCGTAGATGAAGTCGCCTAAGACCTTGTGTGGAGTCGGTGCCGGAACCTGAGGATTCCTCTCCAGTGCTTACATGGATCTTGGGGTACTTCTGGAGTCTCCCAGGTGAGTCAGTCCTCATATCTATTGGGGGCATGCATGTGCAATTTCCTCCCGAGCTGTAGCAGCAGTGTCACTCTTCCCTTCGCGTGGATCCAGGAATCTGTGGCTTTCCTTGGAGGCTTTCCCACGAGGCTTTCCCACGAGGCTTTCCACGACGTTTTCCCACTGGGCTGTCCCACGTACCACCGTGGTGTGAGTCGATCCTCGGCTTCAATGTCGAGGCAGTGCTGGGAAAACTAGTTTCCCTGTTATGGACTGAGCATCTGGGGGACTCTGTGAATAGTGGCACGACCCAGGAGTTCCTCTCGCCTTTCTGTGGTGAGCGCCTCCACTTGAGATGCGACGGGATCGCCGGGAATTCTTTCTCGACCACACAGGAAATGAATCCCTCCTCGGGAACTATGAAGCGGAAACGGGGCTCCTCTGGATGTGGGTGGGACTCTCGTGCTTCCTCTCGATTGGAAACGGGTATGTCGAGGAACTTCTTGTGTTGCAGCAAGGGTGTTAAGGACCCTTTGGAAGTTCCAGAGGTTAGGTGTGATTAGCATCGAGACGCCTCAGGGGAAATGGGCCTCATCTCGCCTGGAAGGGGAGAACCTCCTGGATTTTCTCGAGTTGCGGCAGGTACTGTGGACTTAAGACGGGGACCTCAGGGACCGCCCTGGTGGCCTCAGGAAATGCCAGTCCCCATGCGAATTGCTCGGGGGCCTCTCGGGATTCCTCTCCCGTCGATGCCGGGGCCTAAGACCTTGTGTGTAGTTGATGCCGGAACCTGAGGATTCCTCTCCAGCCCTGACATGGATCTTGGGGTACTTCTGGAGTCTCCCCAGGGAAGTCAGTCCTCGTCTCGAGTGGGGGCATGCTCGTGCGCTTTCCTCCCGAGCTGGAGCAGCTGTGTCGCGCTTCCCTTCGCGTGGATCAAGGGATCTGTGGCTTTCCTCGAGGCTTTCCTACGAGGCTTTCCCACGAGGCTTTCCCACAGGGCTGTCCCACGTGCCACCGTGGTTTGAGTCGATCCTCGGCTTGAAAGTCGAGACAGTGCAGGGAAAACAGGTTTCCCTGGAATGGACTGAGACATGTGGGGGATTCTGGGAATGGTGGCACGACCCTGGAGTTCCTCTCGCCTTTCCTGTGGAGAGCGCCTCCTCTTGAAATGCGCCGGGAACGCCGGGAATTCTTTCCCGACTACGCAGGGAAAGGATCCCTCCTCTGGATCTATCAGGCGCGAAAAGGGGCTCCTCTGGATGTGGGCGGGACTCTCGTGCTTCCTCTCGAGTGGAGTCAAGTATGTTGGGGAACTTCTTGAGTTGCAACAAGGGTGTGAAGGACCCTTTGGAAGTTCCAGAGTTTAGGTGTGATTAGCCTCGAGACGCCTCAGCGGAAATGGGCCTCATCTCGCCTGGAGGGGAGAACCTCCTGGATTTTCTCGAGTTGCGGCAGGTGCTCTCGACTTGAGACATTGTCCTCAGGGACCCGCTCTGGAGGCCTCTGGAAATGCCAGTCCCCATGGGAGTTGCTCGGGGACCTCTCGGGATCCCTCTCCCGTCGATGCCTTGGGCCTAAGACATTGTGTGGAGTCGGTTCCGTAACCTGAGGATTCCTCTCCAGTGCTGAAAAGGATCTTGGGGAACTTCTGGACTCTCCCCAGTGGAGTCAGTCCTCGTCTCGAGTGGGGGCATACAAGTGCGCTTTACTCTCGAGCTGTAGCAGCATTTGTAACGCTTACTTCGCGTGGATCAAGGGATCTGTGGCTTTCCCTCGAGGCTTTCCCACGAGGCTTTCCCACGAGGCTTTCCCACAGGGCTGTCCCACGTGGCAACGTGGTGTGAGTCGATCATCTGCTTGAAAGTCGAAACAGTGCAGGGAAAACAGGTTTCCCTGGAATGGACTGAGATATCTGGAGGACTCTGGGAATGGTGGCACAACCCTGGAGTTCCTCACGCCTTTCCTGTGGAGAGTGCCTCCTCTTGAGATGCGACAGGAACGCCGGGAATTCTTTCCCGACCACGCAGGGAAAGGAACCCGTCTCTCGAGCAAGGAGGCCGAAACGGGTCTCCTCTGGATGTGGGCGGGACTCTCGTGCTTCATCCTGAGTGGAGTCGGGTATGCCGGGGAACTTCTTGAGTTGTAGCAAGGGTGTGAAGGACCCTTTGGAAGTTCCAGAAGTTAGGTGTGATTAGCCTCTAGAAGCCTCAGCGGAAATGGGCCTCATCTCCCCTGGAGGGGAGAACCTCCTGGATTTTCTCGAGTTGCGGCAGGTGCTCTCGATCTTACGACAGGCGACGTCAGGAACCCGCTCTGGTGGGCTCAGGAAAGGCCAGTCCCCATGCGAGTTTGCTCGTGGGCCTCTCGGGATTCCTCTCCGGTACGATGCTGGGGCCTAAGACCTTGTGTGGAGACGGTGCCGGAACCTGAGGTATTCCTCTCCAGTGCTGACATGGATCTTGGGGTACTTCTGGAGTCTCCCCAGGGGAGTCAGTCCTCGTCTCGAGTGGGGCATGCACGTGCCGCATTTCCTTTCCGAGCTGTAGCAGCAGTGTCACGCTTCCCTTCGCGTGGATCAAGGGATCTGTGGCTTTCCCTCGAGGCTTTCCCAGAGCCACGAGGCTTTCCCACAGGACTATCCAACGTGCCACCGTGGTGTGAGTCGATCCTCGGCTTGAAAGTTGAGGCAGTGCGAGGGAAAACAGATTTCCCTGGAATGGACTGAGACATCTGGGGGACTCTGGAAATGGTGGCACGACCCTGGAGTTCCTCTCGCCTTTCCTGTGGAGAGCGCCTCCACTTGAGATGCGACGGTAATGCCCGGGAATTCTTTCCCCACACAGGGAAAGGATCCCTCCTCTCGAGCTAGGAGGCGGAAACGGGACTCCTCTGGATGTGGCGGGACTCTCGTGCTTCCTCTCGAGTGAGACGGATATGTCGGGGAACTTTTGAGTTGCAGCAAGGGTGTGAAGGACCTTTGGAAGTTCCAGAGGTTAGGTGTGATTAGCCTCGAGACCCTCAGCGGAAATGGGCCTCATCTCGCCTGAGGGGAGAACCTCCTGGATTTTCTCGAGTTGTGGCAGGTGCTCTCGTGTTTATGACGGGACCTCAGGGACCTCTTCTGGTGCCTCAGGAAAGGCCAGACCCCATGCGAGTTGCTCCGGGGCCTCTCGGGATTCCTCTCCCGTAGATGCAGTCGCCTAAGACCTTGCTGTGGAGTCGGTG
>NW_017216381.1:0-13228 GCF_001704415.2 Capra hircus
TCCCCGAGGTGTAGCAGCAGTGTCACGCTTCCCTTCGCGTGGATCGAGAAATCAGGATCTTTTGCTCGAGGCTTTCCCACCAGGCTTTCACAGGAGGCTTTCCCACAGGGCTCTCGCACATGCCACCGTGTTGTGAGTCGATCCTCGGCTTGAATGTCGATGCAGTGCAGGGAAAACAGGTTTCCCTGGAATGGACTGAAAAACGGGTTCCTCTGAAATGGACTGAGACATCTGGGGTACTCTTGAAATGGTGGCACGACCCTGGAGTTCCTCTCGCCTTTCCTATTGAGAACCCTTGCTCTTGAGATGCCATGGAACGCCGAAAAAATCTTTCCTGACTAAGCAGGATAGGATCCCTCATCTCGAGCTACCAGGCGGAAACGGGGGGGTTCCCCTGGATGTGGGCGGGAACCTCGTGCTTCCTCTCGAGTGGAGACGGGTATGTCGGGGAACTTCTTGAGTTGCAGGCAAGGACCCTTTTGAATTTCCAGAGTTTAGGTGTGATGAGCCTCAGACGCCTCAGAGGAAATGGGCCACATCTCGCCTGGAGCGGAGAACCTCCTGGATTTTCTAGAGTTGGGCAGGGTGCTCTCGAGTTACAACGGGGACCTCAGGGACCCGCTCTGGTGTCCTCAGGAAAGGCCAGTGCCCATGGGAGTTGCAAGGGGGCCTCTCAGGATTCCTCTCCCGTCGATGTCGGGGCCTAAGACCTTGTGTGGAGTCGGGGCAGTACCTGAGGATCCTCTCCAGTGCTGACATGGATCTTGGGGTACTTCTGGAGTCTCCCCTGGGGAGTCAGTCCTCGTCTCGAGTGCTGGCATGCACGTAAGCTTTCCTCACGAGCTGTAGCAGCAGTGTCACGCTTCCCTTCGCGTGGATCAAGGGATCTGGGCTTTCCCTCGAGGCTTTCCACGAGGCTTTCCCACGAGGGCTGTCCCACGTGCCACCGTGGTGTGAGTCGATCCTCGGCTTGAAAGTCGAGGCGGTGCTGGGAAAACAGGTTTCCCTGGAATGGACTGAGACATCTGGGGGACTCTGGGAATGTGGCACGATCCTGGAATTTCCTCTCGCCTTTCCTGTGGAGAGCGCCTCCTCTTGAGATGCGACGGGAACGCCGGGAATTCTTTCCCGACCACGCAGGGAAAGAATCCCTCACTCAGGCTAGGAGGTGGAAACGAGGCTCCTCTGGATGTGGGCGGGGACTCTCGCGCTTCCTCTCGACTGGAGACGGGTATGTCGGGGAACTTCTTCAGTTGCAGCAAGGGAGTGAAGGACCCTTTGTAAGTTCCAAAGGTTAGGTGTGACTAGCCTCGAGACGCCTCAGCCGAAATGGGCCTCATCTTGCCTGGAGGGAGAACCTCCTGGATTTTCTCGAGTTGCGCAGGTGCTCTCGACTTACGACGGGGACCTCAGGGACCCGCACTGGTTTCCTCAGGAAAGGCCAGTCCCCATGCGAGTTGCTCGGGGCCTCTAAGCATTCCTCTCCCATCGATGCCAGGGCCCAAGACCTTGTGTGGAGTCGGTGCCGGAACCTGAGGATTCCTCTCCAGTGCAGACATGGATATTGGGGTACATCTGGAGTCTCCCCAGGGGAATCAGTCCTCGTCTCGAGTGGGGGCATGCACGTGGGCTTTCCTCCCGATCTGTAGCAGCAGTGTCACGCTTCCCTTCGCGTGGATCAAGGGACCTGTGGCTTTCCCTCAAGGCTTTCCCACGAGGCTTTCCCACAGGGCTGTCCCACGTGCCACTGTGGTGTGAGTCGATCCTCGGCTTGAAAGTCGAGGCAGTTCAGGGAATACAGGTTTCCCTGGAATGGACTGAGACATCTGGGGGACTCTGGGAATGGTGGCACGACCCTGGAGTTCCTCTTGCTTTTCCTTTGGAGAGCGTCTCCTCTTGAGATGCGTAGGAACGCCGGGAATTCTTTCCCGACCACCAGGGAAAGGATCAATCCTTTCGAGCTATGAGGCAGAAACAGGGCTCCTCTGGATGTGGGCGGGACTCTCGTGCTTCCTCTCGAGTCGAGACGGGTATGTTGGGGAACTTCTTGAGTTGCAGCAAGGGTGTGAAGGACCCTTTGGAAGTTCCAGAAGTCAGGTGTGATTAGCCTCGAGATACTCAGCGGAAATGGACTCAGCTCGCCTGGAGTGGAAACCTCCTAGATTTTCTCGAGTTGCGGCAGGTGCTCTCGACTTATGACGGGGACCTCAGGGACCCGCTCTGGTGGCCTCAGGTAGGCAAGTCTCCATGCGAGTTGCTCCAGGGCCTCTCGGATTCCTCTCCCTTCGAAGCCGGGCCTAACATCTTGTGTTGAGTCGGTGCTAGGAACCTGAGCATTCCTCTCCAGTGCTGACGATGGATCTTGGGGTACTTCGCTGGAGTCTCCGCCAGGGGAGTCAGGCCTCGTCTCGAGTGGGGCATGCACGTGCGCTTTCCTCCCGAGCTGTAGCAGCAGTGTCAATTTTCCCTTTTCGTGGATCAAGGGATCTATGGCTTTCCTCGAGGCTTTCCACGAGGCTTTCCCACAGGCTGTCCCACGTGCCACCGTGGTGTGAGTCGATCCTCGGCTTGAAAGTCGAGGCAGTGCAGGGAATACATGTTTCCCTGAATGGACTGAGACATCTGGGGGACATGGAATGGTGGCACAACCCTGGAGTCCTCTCGCCTTTCTGTGGAGAGGGCCTCCTCTTGAGATGCGACGGGAACGCCGGAATTCTTTCCCCACGACCGCAGGGAAAGGATCCCTCCTCTGAGCTAGGAGGCGGAAACGGGCTCCTCGGCAGGTGGGCGAACTCTCTTGTTTCCTCTCGAGCGGAGACGGGTATGTCGGGGAACTTCTTGAGTTCCAGCAAGGGTGTGAAGGACCTTTGGAAGTTCCAGAGGTTAGGTTTGAATAGCCTCGAGACGCCACATCGAAATGGGCCTCATCTCGGCTGGAGGGGAGAACTCCTGGATATTCTCGAGTTGCGGCAGGTGCTCTCGACTTACGACGGGGACCTCAGGGACCCGCTCTGGTGGCCTCAGGAAAGGCCAGTCCCCATGCGAGTTTCTCGGGGGCCTCTCGGGATTCCTCTCCCGTCGATGCCGGGCCTAAGACCTTGTGTGGAGTCGGTGCCTGAACCTGAGGATTCCTCTCCAGTGCTGACATGGATCTTGGGGTACTTCTGGAGTCTCCCAGCGGAGTCAGTCCTCGTCTCGAGTGGGGGCATGCACGTGCGCTTTCCTCCCCAGCTGTAGCAGCAGTGTTGCGCTTCCCTTCGCATGGATCACGGCATCTGTGGATTTCCCTCGAGGCTTTCCCGCGAGGCTTTCCCACGAGGCTTTCCCACAGGGCTGTCCCACGAGCCACCGTGGTGTGAGTCGATCATCGGCTTGAAAGTCGTGGAAGTGCAGGGAAAACAGGTTTCCCTGGAATGGACTGAGATATCTGGGGGACTCTGGGAATGGTGGCACGACCCTGGAGTTCCTCTCGCCTTTCCTGTGGAGAGCACCTCCACTTGAAATGCTATGGGAACCCCAGGAATTCTTCCCGACCACGCAGGGAAAGGATCCCTCCTCTCGAGCTTGGAGGCGGAAACGGGGCTCCTCTGGATGTGAGCGGGACTCTCGTGCTTCCTCTCAAGTGGAGACGGGTATGTCGGGGAACTTCTTGAGTTGCAGCAAGGGTGTGAATAACCGTTTGGAAGTTCCAGAGGTTACGTGTGATTAGCTTCGAGACGCCTCAGCGGACAAGGGCCTCATCTCGCCTGGAGTGGAAAACTCCTGGGTTTTCTCGAGTTGCGGCAGGTGCTCTCGACTTACGACGGAGACCTCAGGGACCCGCTCTGGTGGACACAGGAAAGGCCAGTCCCCCATGGGAGTTGCTCCGGGGCATCTCGGGATTTCTCGCCCGTCGATGCCCGGGGCCTAAGTCCTTGTGTGGTATCGGAGCCGGGACCTGAGGATTCCTCTGCAGTGCTGACATGGATGTTGGGATACTTCTGGAGTCTCCCCGGGGAGTCAGTCCTCGTCTCCAGTGGGGTCATGCACGTGCGCTTTCCTCCGGAGCTGTAGCAGCAGTGTCACACTTCCCTTTGCGTGGATCAAAGCATCTGTGGCTTTCCCTCGAGGCTTTCCCATGAGGCTTTCCCACGACGCTTTCCCACGAGGCTTTCCCACAGGGCTGTCCCACGTGCCACCCTGGTGTGAGTCGATCCTCGGCTTGAAAGTCAAGGCAGTGCAGGAAAACAGGTTTCCCTGGAATGGACTGAGACATCTGGAGGACTCTGGGAATGGTGGCACGACGCTGGAGTTCCTCTCCCCTTTCCTGTGGAGAGCGGCTCTCTTGAGATATGCCGGGAATGCCGGGAATTCTTTCCCGCACACGCATGAAAGGATACCTCCTCTCGAGCTGGGATTCGGAAACGGGGCTCCTCTGGATGTGGGCTGGACTCTCGTGCTTCCTCTCCAGTTGAGACTGGTATGTTGTGGAACTTCTTGAGTTGCAGCATGGGTGTGAAGGACCCTTTGGAAGTTCCAGAGGTTAGGTGTGATTAGCCTCGAGACCCCTCAGCGGAAATGGGCCTCATCTGATGAGGAGAGGAGAACCTCCTGGATTTTCTCGAGTTGCAGCAGGTACTCTCGACTTACGACGGAGACATCAGGGACCCACTCTTGTGGCCTCACGAAAGGCCAGTCCCCATGCGAGTTGCACATGGGCCTCTCGGGATTCCTCTCCCGACGATGCCGGGGCTAAGATCTTGTGTGGAGTCTGTGCCAAAACCTGAGGATTCCTCTCCATTGCTGACATGTATCTTGGGGTACTTCTGGAGTCTCCCAAGGGGAGTCAGTCCTCGTCTCGAGTGGGGGCATGCACGTGCGCTTTCCTCCGAGCTGTAGCAGCAGTGTTGAGCTTCCCTTCGCGAGGATCAAGGGATCTGTGGCTTTCCCTCTAGGCTTTCCACGACGCTTTCCCACGACCCTTTTCCCACCAGGCCTATCCCACGAGGCTTTCCCACAGTGATGTCCCACGTGCCACCGTGGTGTCAGTCGATCCTGGGTTTGAAAGTCGAGGCAGTGCCGGGGAAACAGGCTTTCCCTGGAGTGGACTGAGACATCTGAGGGACACTAGGAATTGTGGCACGACACTGGAGTTCCTCTCGCCTTTTCCTGTGGAGAGCGCCCCCTCTTGAGATGTGACGGGAACGCCGGGAATTCTTTTCCGAACACGCAGGGAAAGGATCCCTCCTGTTGGGGTAGGAGGCGGAAACAGGGCTCCTGTGATGTGGGCGGGACTCTCGTGCTTCCTCTTGAGTGGAGACGGGTATGTCGGGGAACTTCTTGAGTTGCAGCAAGGGTGTGAAGGGCCCTTTGGAATGTCCAGAGTTTAGGTGTGATTAGCTCGAGTCGCCTCTGCGGAAATGGGCCTCATCTCGCCTGGAGGGGAGAACCTCCTGGATTTTCTCGAGTTGCGGCAGGTGCTCTCGACTTATGATGGGGACCTCAGGGACCGCTCTGGTGGCCTCAGGAAAGGCCAGTCCCCAAGCGAGTTGCTCGGGGGCCTCTCGGGATTCCACTCCCTTCGATACCGGGGCCTAAGACCTTGTGTGGAGTCGGTGCCGGAACCTGAGGATTCCTCTCCAGTGCTGACATGGATCCTGGGGTCCTTCTGGAGTCTCCCCAGGGGAGTCAGTCCTCGTCCCGAGTGGGGGCATGCACGTGCCTTTCCTCCCAAGCTGTAGCAGTAGAGTCACGCTTCCCTTCGCGTGGATCAAGGGATCTGTGGCTTTCCCTCGAGCCTTTCCCACGAGGCTTTCCCACGAGGCTTTCCCACAGGGCTGTCCCACGTGCCACCGTGCTGTGAGTCGATCCTCGGCTTGAAAGTCGAGGCAGTGCAGGGAATACAGGTTTCCCTGGAATAGACTGAGACATCTGGGGGACTCTGGGAATGGTGGCACGACCCTGGAGTTCCTCTCGCCTTTCCTGTGGAGAGCGCCTCCTCTTGAGATGCGACGGGAACGCCGGGAATTCTTTCCCGACCACGCAGGGAAAGATCCCTCCTCTCGAGCTATGAGGAGGAAACGGGGCTCCTCTGGATGTGCGCAGGACTCTCGTGCTTCCTCTCGAGTGGCGACGGGTATGTCGGGGAACTTCTTGAGTTGCAGCAAGGGTGTGAAAGACCCTTTGGAAGTTCCAGAGGATAGGTGTGATTAGCCGCGAGACGCCTCTGCGGAAATGGGCCTCATCTCGCCTGGAAGGGAGAACCTCGTGGATTTTCTCGAGTTGCGGCAGGTCCTCTCGACTTACGACGGGCACCTCATGGACCCGCTCTGGTGGCCTCAGGAAAGGTCAGTCCCCATGCGAGTTGCTCGGGGGCCTCTAGGTATTCCTCTCCCGTCGAAGCTGGGCCTAAGACCTTGTGTGGAGTCGGTGCCGGAACCTGAGTGTTCCTCTCCAGTGCTGACATGGGTCTTGGGGTACTTCTGGAGTCTCCCCAGGGGAGTCAGTCCTCGTCTCGAGAGGGGGCATGCACGTGCGTTTTCCTCCCGAGCTGTAGCAGCAGTGTCACGCTTCACTTTCACGTGGATCAAGGGATCAGTGGCTTTCCCTCGAGGCTTTCCCACAAGCCTTTCCCACGAGGCTTTCCACGAGCCTTTCCCACAGGGCTGTTCCACGTGCCACCGTGGTGTGAGTCGATCTTCGTCTTGAAAGTCGAGGCATTGCAGGGAAAACAGGTTTCCCTGGAATGGACAGAGACATCTGGGTGACTCTGGGAATGGTGGCACGAACCTGGATTTCCTCTCGCCTTTCCTGTGGAGAGTGCCTCCTCTTGAGATGCGATGGGAACGCCGGGAATTCTTTCCCGACCACGCAGGAAAGGATCCCTCCTCTCGAACTAGGAGGCGGAATCGGGCCTCCTCTGTATGTGGGCGGTACTCTCGTGCTTCCTCTCCTCTGGAGACGGGTATGTCGGGGAGTTTCTTGAGTTGCAGCAAGGGTGTGAAGGACCCTTTGGAAGTTCCACAGGTTAGGTGTGATTAGCCTGGATATGGCTAAGCGGAAATGGGCCTCATCTCGCCTGGAGGGAAGAACCACCTGGATTTTCTCCAGTTGAGGCAGGTGCTCACAACTTTCGACCGGGACCTCAGGGACCTGCTCTGCTGGCCTCAGGAAAGACGAGTCCCCATGCAAATTGCTCGGGGCCTCTCGGGATTCCTCTCCGTCGATGCCGAGGCCTAAGACCTTGTGTGGAGATGGTGCCAGAACCTGAGGATTCCTCTCCAGTGCTGTCATGGATCTTGGGGTACTTCTGGAGTCTCCCCAGGGGAGTGAGTCCTTGTCTCGAGTGGGGGCATGCACGTGCGCTTTCCTCGCCGAGATGTAGCAGCAGTGTCACGCTTCCCTTCGCGTGGATCAACTGATCTGTGGCTTTCCCTCGAGGCTTTCCCAAGAGGATTTCCCACGAGGCTTTCCGACAGGGCTATCCCACGTGCCACCGTGGTGTGAGTCGATCCTCGCCGTGAAATTCGAGGCAGTGCAGGAAAAACAGTTTCCTCTGGAATGGACTGAGACATCTGGGCGACTCTGTGAATGGTGGCACGACCCTGGAGTTCCTCTCGCCTTTCCTGTGGAGAGCGCTTCCCTTGAAATGCGAGCGGAATGGCGAGTATTATTTCCTGACCAAGCAGGGAAAGGATCCCTCATGTCGAGCTTCGATACCAAAACGGCGTCTCCTCTGGATGTGGGCGGGACCCTCGTGCTTCCTCTCGAGTGGAGACGGGTATGTCGGGGAACTTCTTGAGTTGCAGCGAGGGTGTGAAGAACGCTTTGGAAGTTCCAGATGTTAGGTGTGATTAGCCCCAAGACGCCTCAGCGGAAATGGGCCTCATCTCGCCTGGAGGGAGAACCTCCTGGATTTTCTCCAGAGTCAGGTGCTCACAACTTACGACCGGGACCTCAGGGACCTGCTCTGGTGACCTCAGGAAAGACCAGTCCCATGCGAATTGCTCGGGGGCCTCTCAGGATTCCTCTCCCGTCGATGCCAGGGCCTAAGACATTGTGTGGAGATGGTGCCGGAACCTCAGGATTCCTCTCCATGCTGACAAGGATCTTGAGGGACTTCTGGAGTCTCCCCAGGGGAAGTCAGTCCTCGTCTCCAGTGGTGGCATGCACGTGCGCTTTCCTCCCGAGCTGTAGCAGCAGTGTCAAGCTTCCCTTGGCGTGGATCAAGGGATCTGTGGCTTTCCCTCGAGGATTTCCCACGAGGTTTTCCCACGAGGCTTTCCAACAGGGCTGTCCCACGTGCCACCGTGGTGTGAGTCGATCCTCGGCTTGAAAGTCGAGGCCAGTGCAGGGAAAACAGGTTTCCCTGGAATGGACTGAGATATCTGGGGGGACTCTGGGAATGGTGGCACGACCCTGGAGTTCCTGTCGCCTTTCCTGTGGAGAGTGCCTCCTCTGGAGATGCGACGGGAACCCCAGGAATTCTTTCCCGACACACAGTGAAAGGATACCTCATCTCGAGCTATGAGGGAGAAAAGGGCTCCTCTGGATGTGGGCGGGTCTCTCATGCTTCCTCTCGAGTGGAGACGGGTATGTCGGGGAACTTCTTGAGTTGCAGCAAGGGTGTGAAAGACCCTTTGGAAGTTCCAGAGGTTAGGTGTGATTAGCTTCGAGACGCCTCAGCGGAAATGGGCTTCATCTCACCTGGAGGGGAGAATATCCTGGATTTTATCGAGTTTCGGCAGGTGCTCTCGACTTACGATGGGGACCTCAGTGATCCGCTCTGGTGGCCTCAGGAAAGGCCAGTCCCCATGCAAGTTGCTCGGGGGCCTCTCGGGATTCCTCTCCCGTCGAAGCCGGGGCCTAAGTCGTTGTGTGGAGTCGGTGCCGGAACCTGAGGATTCCTCTCCAGTGCTGACATGGATCTTGGGGTACTTCTGGAGTCTCCCCAGGGGAGTCAGTACTCGTCTCGAGTGGGGGCATGCACGTGCGCTTTCCTCCCGAGCTCTAGCAGCAGTGATACGCTTCCCTTCACGTGGATCAAGGGATCAGTGCCTTTCCCTAGAGGCTTTCCACGAGCCTTTCCACGAGGCTTTCCCACGGGCCTTTCCCACAGTGCTGTCCCACGTGCCACCGTGGTGTGAGTCGATCCTCGCTTGAAAGTCGAGGCATTGAAGGGAAAACAGGTTTCCCTGGAATGGACAGAGACATCTGGCTGACTCTGGGAATGGTGGCACGAACCTGGATTTCCTCTCGCCTTTCCTGTGGAGAGCGCCTCATCTTGAGATGCGACGGGAACGCCGGGAATTTCTTTCCCAGCCACGCCAGCGAAAGCATCCCACCTCTCGAGCTTTGAGGCGGAAACGGGGCTCATCTGGATGTGGGCAGGACTCTTGTGCTTCCTCTCGAGTGGAGACGGGTATGTCGGGGAACTTCTGGGGTTGCAGCGAGGGTGTGAAGGATGCTTTGGAAGTTACAGATGTTAGGTGTGATTAGCCCCAAGACGCCTTAGCGGAAATGGGCCTCATCTCGCCTGGAGGGGAGAACCTCCTGGATTTTCTCCAGAGTCAGGTGCTCACAACTTACGACCGGACCTCAGGGACCTGCTCTGGTGACCTCAGGAAAGACCATCCCATGCGAATTGCTCGGGGGCTCTCAGGATTCCTCTCCCGTCGATGCCAGGGCCTAAGACATTGTGTGGAGATGGTGCCGGAACCTCAGGATTCCTCTCCAGTGCTGACAAGGATCTTGAGGGACTTCTGAGTCTCCCCAGGGAAGTCAGTCCTCGTCTCCAGTGGTGGCATGCACGTGCGCTTTCCTCCCGAGCTGTAGCAGCAGTGTCACGCTTCCCTTGGCGTGGATCAAGGGATCTGTGTCTTTCCCTCGAGGCTTTCCGACGAGGCTTTCCCACAGGGCTGACCCACGTTCCATGGTGTAGTGAGTGGATCCTCGGCGTGAAAGTAGAGGCAGTGCAGGAAAGCAAGTTCCTCTGGAATGGACTGACATCTGGGGGTCCCTTGGAATTGTGGCACGACACTGGGGTTTCTCTCGCTTTTCCTGTTGAGAGCGCCTCCTCTTGAGTTGCGACGGGAAAGCGGGAATTCTTTCCAGACGAAGCTGGAAAAGAATCCGTCATCTAGAGCTACGAGGTGGAAGCCAGGCTCCTCTGGATGTGGGCGGGACTCTCGTGCTTCCTCTCGAGTGGAGACGGGTATGTCGGGGAACTTCTTGAGTTGCAGCAAGTGTGGGAAGGACCCTTTGGAAGTTCCAGAGGTTAGGTGTGTTTAGCCTCAAGACGCCTTAGCGGAAATGGGCCTCATCTCGCCTGAAGAGGAGAACCTCCTGGATTTTCTCGAGTTGTGGCAGGTGCTATCGAGTTACGACAGGGACCTCAGGGACCCGCTCTGGTTGCCTCAAGAAAGGCCAGTCGCATGCGAGTGCTAGGGTCCTCTCAGGATTCCTCTCCGTCGATGCCAGGGCCTAAGACCTTTATTGGAGATGGTCCAGAACCTGAGGATTCCTCTCCAGTGCTGACATGGATCTTGGGGTACTTCTGGAGTCTCCCCAGGGGGAGTGAGTCCTTGTCTCGAGTGGGGGCATGCACGTGCGTTTTCCTCCCGAGATGTAGCAGCAGTGTCACGCTTCCCTTCGCGTGGATCAACTGATCTGTGGCTTTCCCTCGAGGCTTTCCCAAGAGGATTTCCCACGAGGCTTTCCGACAGGGCTATCCCACGTGCCACCGTGGTGTGAGTCGATCCTCGCCGTGAAATTCGACTCAGTGCAGGAAAAACAGTTTCCTCTGGAATGGACTGAGACATCTGGGCGACTCTGTGAATGGTGGCATGACCCTGGAGTTCCTCTCGCCTTTCCTGTGGAGAGCGCTTCCCCTAGAAATGCGAGCGGAATGGCGGGTATTATTTCCTGACCAAGCAGGGAAAGGATCCCTCATGTCGAGCTTCGATACCAAAACGGCGTCTCCTCTGGATGTGGGCGGGACCCTCGTGCTTCCTCTCGAGTGGAGACGGGTATGACGGGGAACTTCTTGAGTTGCAGCGAGGGTGTGAAGAACGCTTTGGAAGTTCCAGATGTTAGGTGTGATTAGCCCCAAAACGCCTCAGCGGAAATGGGCCTCATCTCGCCTGGAGGGGAGAACCTCCTGGATTTTCTCCAGAGTCAGGTGCTCACAACTTACGACCGGGACCTCAGGGACCTGCTCTGGTGACCTCAGGAAAGACCAGTCCCCATGCGAATTGCTCGGGGGCCTCTCAGGATTCCTCTCCTGTCGATGCCAGGGCCTAAGACATTGTGTGGAGATGGTGCCGGAAACTCAGGATTCCTCTCCAGTGCTGACAAGGATCTTGAGGGACTTCTGGAGTCTCCCCAGGGAAGTCAGTCCTCGTCTCCAGTGGTGGCATGCACGTGCGCTTTCCTCCCGAGCTGTAGCAGCAGTGTCACGCTTCCCTTGGCGTGGATCAAGGGATCTGTGGCTTTCCCTCGAGGATTTCCCACGAGGTTTTCCCACGAGGCTTTCCCACAGGGCTGTCCCACGTGCCACCGTGGTGTGAGTCGATCCTCGGCTTGAAAGTCGAGGCAGTGCAGGGAAAACAGGTTTTCCCTGGAATGGACTGAGATATCTGGGGGACTCTGGAATGGTGGCACGACCCTGGAGTTCCTGTCGCCTTTCCTGTGGAGAGCGCCTCCTCTGGAGATGCGACGGGAACCCCAGGAATTTCTTTCCCGACACACAGTGAAAGGATACCTCGTCTCGAGAGCTATGAGGGAGAAAAGGGGCTCCTCTGGATGTGGGCGGGTCTCTCGTGCTTCCTCTCGAGTGGAGACGGGTATGTCGGGGAACTTCTTGAGTTGCAGCAAGGGTGTGAAAGACCCTTGGAAGTTCCAGAGGTTAGGTGTGATTAGCTTCGAGACGCCTCAGCGGAAATGGGCTTCATCTCACCTGGAGGGGAGAATATCCTGGATTTTATCGAGTTTCGGCAGGTGCTCTCGACTTACGACGGGGACCTCAGTGATCCGCTCTGGTGGCCTCAGGAAAGGCCAGTCCCCATGCAAGTTGCTTGGGGCCTCTCGGGATTCCTCTCCCGTCGAAGCCGGGGCCTAAGTCGTTGTGTGGAGTCGGTGCCGGAACCTGAGGATTCCTCTCCAGTGCTGACATGGATCTTGGGGTACTTCTGGAGTCTCCCCAGGGGAGTCAGTACTCGTCTCGAGTGGGGGCATGCACGTGCGCTTTCCTCCCGAGCTCTAGCAGCAGTGATACGCTTCCCTTCGCGTGGATCAAGGGATCAGTGCCTTTCCCTAGAGTCTTTCCCACGAGCCTTTCCCACGAGGCTTTCCACGGGCCTTTCCCACAGTGCTGTCCCACGTGCCACCGTGGTGTGAGTCGATCCTCGGCTTGAAAGTCGAGGCATTGAAGGGAAAACAGGTTTCCCTGGAATGGACAGAGACATCTGGCTGACTCTGGGAATGGTGGCACGAACCTGGATTTCCTCTCGCCTTTCCTGTGGAGAGCGCCTCCTCTTGAGATGCGACGGGAACGCCGGGAATTCTTTCCCAGCCATGCAGCGATAGCATCCACCTCTCGAGCTATGAGGCGGAAACGGGGCTCATCTGGATGTGGGGAGGACTCCTGTGCTTCCTCTCGAGTGGAGACGGGTATGTCGGGGAACTTCTGGGTTGCAGCGAGGGTGTGAAGGACGCTTTGGAAGTTACAGATGTTAGGTGTGATTAGCCCCAAGACGCCTCAGCGGAAATGGACCTTATCTCGCCTGGAGGGGAGAACCTCCTGGATTTTCTCCAGAGTCAGGTGCTCACAACTTATGACCGGGACCTCAGGGACCTGCTCTGGTGACCTCAGGAAAGACCAGTCCCCATGCGAATTGCTCGGTGGCCTCTCAGGATTCCTCTCCCGTCGATGCCAGGGCCTAAGACATTGTGTGGAGATGGTGCCGGAACCTCAGGATTCCTCTCCAGTGCTGACAAGGATCTTGAGGGACTTCTGGAGTCTCCCCAGGGAAGTCAGTCCTCGTCTCCAGTGGTGCATGCACGTGCGCTTTCCTCCCGAGCTGTAGCAGCAGTGTCACGCTTCCCTTGGCGTGGATCAAGGGATCTGTGTCTTTCCCTCGAGGCTTTCCGACGAGGCTTTCCCACAGGCTGACCCACGTTTAGTGTCGTGCCACAATTCCAAAGGACCCCCCAGGGATGTCAGTCCATTCCAGAGTGATACTTGCTTTTC
>NW_017216382.1:0-13227 GCF_001704415.2 Capra hircus
CCGCAGCCTCCTTCCCCATGGGCCAGGACTGTTCTGACCTAGAATGTGTTCCAAGGCTCAAGAAAATGCAGGGGACACACGGCCCTGGCTGACTCTGGAACTGAGGCCGTTGGAGCAGGCCTGGAGGTCTGACGTCTGAGACGCCAAACACTTGCTGCAAGATACAGGTGTGAAAACACACTCTCTGGGGCTGCCTTTCCTTCCTCCAAGGAAGAGAGCTTTTCCAGTCTCCTCCGTGCTGAGTCATACAAGGCTGCAAAGGTCTGGCTTAGAGGGCATTTCTCAGCGGCAATGGCCCCTGAGGCCCTGCACCCAGGAGGGATCCTACCCTCCCAGGGAAAGTCAAAGCAACCTCCAAACAGCTGTTCTATCATGTTTCCCTCTGCAGGAGGGAGCTAGTGAGCCCAGGTCTGTCTGGAACGTTCTTGGATCCTGCGGGGAAATCATCCTGGGAGCCCACCTGGATACCAGTCGTAGGGGCTAAAATTTGCATTTTCCTTCCTTGGAGCCCTAACGCAGTACAGCCTAGCAACTGCTTGAAAATCCATCCTGTTGCTGTTTTCTTCCCTCTGACAGAGCGAGCTTTGCTCCCCATTTTGGGATTTCAGAAGCAAGGTGGTGGCCTGCAACTCCTTGCCTGGGGTCCATTGGAGGTGCAAGGTGCCCTCGACCAGGTGACCCCAGCATGACACCTGGCCCCCTCAGACACACTCCGCAGCCTGCTTCCCATGGGCAGGACTGCTCTCACCTAGGAATGTGTTTGCAAGGCCAGGAAACTGCAGGGAGACACAAGGCCCTGATTCTGGAATTGAGTCTGTTGGAACAGGCCTGCAGGTCTTCTGTCTAACAAGCCAAACACTTGCTGCAAGATACAGGCCTGAAAACACACTCTTGGGCTGCCTTTCCTTCCTCCAAGGAAGAGAGTTTTCTCAGCCTCCTGTGGGCTGAGAGTCACACAGGGCTGAAAAGCACTTGCTGGGAGATTATTTTTCATTGGCCATGGCCCTGAGGCCCTGTGCTCAGGGAGGGCTCCCTCCCTCCCAGGGAAAGTCAAAGGAAGCTCCAAACGGCTGTTCAATCATGTTTCTGAGAGAGTCATTGCCAAGGCAGGTTTCTAAGAAGTTCAAGGGTCCCCAAGGAGAGAGGGGTCTAGAATTCTCAAGGAGGAAGAAAGGACAAACTGTTTTTCCCTCTAGCATTCCTTAGGATTATATAACAATCATGCATCCTTCTTGAGGACGGTCTCTGGAAAAAACCTTCTGGCTAATCCTGTTATCTTAAAATGTCAATTATGGGAGTAGGTCTAGTGAGTCTTTACAACCTCCAGACATTCTTTTGTTCGTTGTCATAACTTATTGGAGAGTATATAACTCCATTACTAACACTAGCAAGGGGGTACGCTTTCTGCCCCTTGTGATGTCTCTGTCAGAAGCTTTCTCTATCTCCTTTATCCTTTAATAAAACTCTATTGCACAAAAGCTCTGAGCAATCAAGCCTCGTCTTGGGCCCTGGATTGAATTCTTCTCCTCCATAAGCCAAGAATCCAGCATCTTTTCGTGGTTCAGCAACAATATTTCATTTCCTCTGCAGGAGAGAGCTAGTGAGCTTAGGTCTGTCTGGAACATTCTTGGATCCTGTGGGAAAATATCCTGTGCACACATCTGGATACTGGGCCTAGAGGCCAAAATTTGCATTTCTTTCCCGGGGAGCCCTAACGTGGTGTGACTTAGCAACTGCTTGAAAATCCATCCCATTGCTGTTTTCCTCCTTCTGACAGAGCTAGCTTTGTTCCCTGCTTTGGGATGTCTCAACCGAAGGGCCGGTCCATAGCTACTCGCCTGGGGCCCATTGGATGTGCAAGGTGCCCTCGACTAGGTGACCCTAGCATGGCACTCAGCCCGCTCAGACACACTCCCGAGGCTTCTTTCTCATGGGAAGCACTGCTCCAACCTAGGAATGTGTCTGCAATGCTTGGAAAGTGCAGTGAGACACACAGCCCTGACTCTGCAATTGAGGCCCTCAGAGCAAGCCTGCAGCTCTGATGTCTGAGAAGCAAAACACTTGCTGCAAAGAGAGGCCTGAAAACACACTCTCTGTGGATGACTTTCCTTCCTCTAAGGAAGATAGTTTTCCCAGTCTCCTGCTTCCTGAATGTCACACAGCTGGAATGCGCCTGCTTGGAGGTCATGATTCAGTGGCAATGACCCCTGAGGCCCTTTGCCCAGGGAGGGCTCCCACACTCACAGGAAAATCAAAGCAACTTCCAAGTGAGTCAGCTCTTCACATCAAGTGGCCAAAGTATTGGAGTTTCAGGTTCAGTATTAGTCCTTCCAATGTATATTCAGACCTGATTTCCTTTAGGATGGAGTGGTTGCATCTCCTTGTAGTCTAAGCGACCTACAAGCACCTTCTCCAACACCACAGTTCAAAAGCATCCAATTTTCAGCTGTCACTTTCTTTATAGTACATCTTTCATATCCATCCATGACATATGGAAAAACCATAGCCTTGACTGGATGGATCTTTGTTGGCAAAGCAACGTCTCGGCTTTTTAATATGCTGTCTAGTTTGGTCATCACTTTTCTTCCAAGTCATAAATATGTTTTAAGTTCATGGAGGCAGCCATCACCTGCAGTGATTTCCAAGCCCCCCAAAATAGTCTGCTGCTGTTTCCAATGTTTTCCCATCTATTTGCCATGAAGTGATGAGACTGGATGCAATGATTTTAGTTTTCTGAATGCTGAGCTTTAAGCTAACTTTTTCACTCTCCTCTTTCACTTTCATCAGGAGACTCTTTAGTTCTTCTTCACTTTCTGCCATAAGGGTGGTGTCATCTGCATATCTGAGATTCTTGATATTTCTCCCAGCAATCTGGATTCCAGCGTGTGCTTCCTCCAGCCCAGTGTTTCTCATGATGTAGTCTGCATATAAGTTAAATAAGCATGGTGACAATATACAGCCTTGACACATTCCTTTTCCTATTTAGAACCAGTCTGTTGTTCCATGTCCAGTTCGAACTGTTTCTTCCTGACCTGCATACAGGTTTCTCAAGAGACAGGTCAGGTGGTCTGGTATTCCCATCTCTTTCAGAATTTTTTCCCAGTTTATTGTGATCCACACAGTCAAAGGCTTTGGCATAGTCAATAAAGCAGAAATAGATGTTTTTTTTTTTCTGGAACTCTCTTGCTTTTTGAAATGATCCAGTGGATGTTGGCAGTTTGATCTCTGGTTTCTCTGCATTTTTTAAATCCCTCTTGAACATTTGGAAGTTCACAGTTCATGTGAACTTGGAGAATTTTGAGCATTACTTTACTAGCGTGTGAGATGAGTGCAATTGTGCAGCAGCTTGAATATTCTTTGTCATTGCCTTTCTTTGGGATTGGAATGAAAACTGACCTAATGAATAGATGTTTTCAATTGCATATGCTGAAAAAACTGGCTGTTCAGTTTTGAAGGAAAAAAAATCATTTTAACCCATTTTCTCTGAAGTGCAAGGCATATCATGGCCATCCCTGAATCATAAAGTCACCTTTTCTTTATGTAGTCATAGTTTCATGCCTAAATTATAGGCCAACTCGTGCTCAAATTGACTCTGATGTCAGGGGCAGATCAACTAATGAAAAGCTTGGATTGTCCCTCTGGAGGAAAGTGAGATCTTGGTCCCACGAGAAGAATCTGAAGGGTTAAGAGAACTTGCAAGAGTGGGGAAAGCTTAGTCCATCCTACATGTACCAAAATCTTAAATAAGGCTTATTTACTTTACTGAAGTAAAAAAACAGATGATGAAAACAATTATAAATCAATGAAAGGTAAAGAAACTCATAGTCTGTTATCAAAAATTGCATTCTAAGAAAACTTTGTTCTCTTAACCTAGAGAGGAGACTAAATTCCATCTGGTACCAGCTTACCAGAAGACAAACAAACAAACAAACAAATTATCGGTAAGCTTAGAAAAAGTATATTCCATATATCTTGAAGTAGCAGTATTTCTGCAAAGGCATCAGTGTGAAACCATAGAGGACATGGTTAAAACCTGATTAAATAGAAATTGACAATGTAATCTGGTCACTGCTGCGACTTGAAATGCTTTAATATGATAACTGGAATTATAACTGACAGCATTTGACCAGGACATATCAGATTTTCACGGATGTCAGATAATTTCTAGGATATCTATATTAGGAACTGAAGGAATCTTTGAACCTAGGAAAGAAAACAACAGTCTCAAAGGCCCTTGCTGAATCATCTATCAGCAAGGAATGTCTTTGCAAGGATCGCAAAGTGAAGGGAAAATACACCGACCTGCCTCTGCAACTTTGGTCCTCTGAGCAGATCTGGAGGTCTCCCTTTGTATAAGCTAACCTGTTCCTTCCAAATAGAGGTTTGCAACACAAAACAAGTGGCCGCCTATTCTTCCCCGAAGGAGGCTCTCTTTCCCCACATCCTGCGAACTCCCTTTCCCAGCCTCCTGGAAAAGCGCTTCTTGCAGTTCCTTTCAGAAAATCCTATGGACGGAGAAGCCTGGTAGGCTGCAGTCCGTGGGGTCGCTGAGGGTCGGACACGACTGAGCGACTGCACTTTCATTTTCACTTTCATGCATTGGAGAAGGCAATGGCAACCCACTTACTGTTCTTGCCTGGAGAATCCCAGGGACGGGGGAGCCTAGTGGGCTACCGTCTATGGCATCAGCACAGAGTCGAACACGACTGAAGCGACTTAGCAGCAGCAGCAGTTCCTTTCTTAGGGGCAGTTATCCCTGAGATTGGGACCTGGAAAGGCAGAGCCACCTCCACACACACGTCTTTTCTGTCCCCTTTCCTCTGGAGGAGAGCTCTAGTGAGCCTAGGTCTGTCAGGAAAATTCTTGGCTTTGACGGGATCACACCCGGTGTGTGAACCTGCATACCCGACCTAGGGGCCACAGGGCACCTGTTTTGCTTGAGTGGGTCCTGGAGGGGTGCAGCATAGCAAGAGCTTAAAAATCCATCCAATTTGTCTTTTTTTTTAACCTCGGAGAGAACGAGTTTGCTCCACCTCCACCCTTTGGCAGTGTGGAGGGAAGAGGGCACAACCCTCTCCCAAAGGGGACATAGGGCCTACCAGGAGAGAAAGGCCCCTTGAGGAGCTGAGCCCAGGTAGGCAGCCAGTGATGTCAAGCACACTCCCGCTGCTTGCTTCTTCATGGGCACTCCCAGGATCTGCTAGGAATGTCTTTGCAAGGATCTCAAAGGGAAGGGGAGATACATGGCCCTGTCTCTGGAACTTCAGTCCTCTGAGCAGATCTGGAGGTCTTGAGTTGTATAAGCAAACCTGTTCCTTCCAAATAGAGGCTTGCAAACACACCCCCGGTGGTTGCCTCTTCTTCCCCGAAGAAGTCTTTCTTTCCCCACATGCTGCGAACTCCCTGTCCCAACCTCCAAGAATAGCGCTTCTTGCCATTCCTTTCTTAGAGGCAGTTATCCCTGAGCTTGGGGCCGTAGGGAGTAGCCCCACACTCACAGGGAAAGGCAAAGACTCCTCCATACATCTCCTCTATCCCCTTTGCTCTGGAGGAGAGCTCTAGTGAGCCTAGGTCTTTCAGGAAAATTCTTGGCTTGGACAGGATCTCACCCTGTTTGTGAACCTGCATACCCAACCAGGGGCCACAGAGCACCTGTTTCAGTAAAGTGGGCCCTGAAAGGGTGCAGCCTAGCAAGAGCTTGAAAATCCATTCAATTGCTGTTTTTGTAACCTCTGACAGAGCGAGCTTGGCTCCACCCTTTGGCAGTGAGGAGAAAAGAGGCATGACACCCTCCCCAAGGGGACATGGGGCCTACTTCTAGAGGAAAGGCCCCCTGTGGAGTTGAGGCCAGGAAGGCACACAGTCGTGTCAAACACACTCTCACTGCTTGCTTCTTCATGGGCACTCCCGCTATCAGCTAGGAATGTCTTTGCAATGATCACAAAGGGAAGGGGAGATACAGGGCCCTGCTCTGGACCTCCGGTGCTCTGAGCAAATCTCGAGGTCTCCCGTTGTTTGGTCAAGGTCAAGGTCAAGGTCAAGTTCAAGTCCAAAGGTCAAGGTCAAGTTCAGGTCAAGTGTCAAGTATGCAAGGTCAAGTAGGTCAAGGTCAAAGTTCAAGTTCAAATTCAGGTCAAGGTCAAGGTCAAGTTCAAGTTTAGGCAAGGCAAGGCCCAGCCCAATGGCCAAGGCAAGGGCAAGGGCAACACCAAGCGGCAAGGCCAAGGCCCGGCCAAGGCAAAGGCCAAGGCTGCCAAAGCGAAGCCCAAACCCCGAAACGCCTGACAGAAGGCAGAAGCCGCTAGGCCCCTGTGCAGAGGAAGCCACTGAAGGCAGCAAGGCCACAGAGCTCCCTGACTCCCATTCCCAGGAAGATATGAGGATAAACGGGCTCATCCCAGCACAGCACCCGCTCCCACCACTCCCCAACCCTGGCCCCCGCCCCCGCAGCACGCCCCCTGAAACAACACTGTCTTCCCAGAAAAGAGAACGGAGAAGCCATGTGTGTGCCAAAGGAGCAAGATGAATGAACGATGCCACTTCCTCCGACTATGGGCACACCTGACGCCTCGGAAACCCAGGCCTGGCCGATGGGTCCCCGCCGTTCTCGGCGGGAGGGGGGCTCGACACATTGGCCGAGAGCCCTTACCCAGGCCACCCGCAAATCCCCTGAGACGTGATCCGACCCCAGGGACCAAGGGCAAACGTACCGCTTGAGGTGCTGGAGGAGCCGGACGAAGCCATGGTGGGAGAGGCACACAGGCACGCTGCAGACTGCTGGCCGAGTGGGCGGGGACCCAGCAGCTCAGACTCTGGAGAGCGCGAGGTGGCTCCGCCCCCATTGACGTCAATAGGGTTTGGGTGGGTAGATGGAGGGGGCCACCCCTGGCCTCTTTCCAAGCAGAGACCCTGGACGGAGTCCCGTGGAGAGAGTGGGCTTTTCCCGGCACAGCTGGCCCCGACCGCCAAGATCCCCGTTGGGGTGGGCGGGCAGTTCGGTGTCTTGGTTGTGGCCCTCCTCGCAGCGGGGGTGGATCAACCCCGGGTGGATCAATCAGGGCCCTCAGCAGTGCCAAGGGAGCTCACCGCCAAGAAACGCCACTAGGTCCCTTTGAATTGGCCACCAACGCCCCCTTCCCCAGCCTGCCTTGCTCTGGGGTTTCCCGCCTTTTCACATTCCACAGGTCCCTGGGGCTCGACTGTCCCCCGCTGGCTCCTCCGAGGCATTCCGGGACACCAGATGCTCTCTCCAGCGCCTCCACCTAGATCCCTCGCTGTCCTCGCCTCCGTTTCCCCCCTGCACCCTCCCCAACTCCTCCATGGGCTCTTGGCGTCCTTTCCCTACAGCAGTCCAGAGTGCCACCCCGAGGGCTTTGAGTTGCCTGGAGCCCAAGGCTCCGGCCAGAGACCTGAGGGGCCAGCGTCTGGACCGGCAGCTAATGCCATTTGGGGCTTTTCTCACGTGGAGCATGAGGCCTGCACCTCTGCGGGAAACCCACCAGCGCAAGTGCCCTGGAGATACCCGCACAAGGGGACAGTGTACCCCCTACTGTGGGGAAGGAGGTTCCTGTCTTCCCTGCACAGGTTCGACTTTCACGCCGAGGATCAACTCACACCTTGGTGGCACGTGGAATAGCCATGTGGGAAAGCCTCGTGGGAAAGCCTAGTGGGAAAGCCTCGAGGGAAAGCCACAGATCCCTTGATCCACGCGAAGGGAAGCGTGACACTGGTGCTACAGCTCGGGAGAAAAGTGCACGTGCATGTCCTCACTCGAGACAAGGACTGAATCCCCTGGGGAGACTCCAGAAGTACCCCAAGATCCATGTCAGCACTGCAAAGGAATCCTCAGGTTCCGGCACCGACTCCACACAAGGTCTTAGGCCCCGGCATCAATGGGAGAGGAATCCGAGAGGCCCCCGAGCAACTCGCATGGGGACTGGCATTTCCTGAGGCCACCAGAGCGGGTCCCTGAGGTCCCCGTCGTAAGTCGAGAGCACCTGCCGAAACTCGAGAAAATCCAGGAGGATCTCCCCTCCAGGCGAGATGAAGCCATTTCTGCTGAGGCTTCTCGAGGATAATCACACTTAACCTCTGGAACTTCCAAAGGGTCCTTCACACCCTTGCTGCAACTCAAGAAGTTCCCCGACATACCTGTCTCCACTCAAGAGGAAGCAAGAGAGTCCCGCCCACATCCAGAGGAGCCCCGTTTCCGCCTCCTAGCTCGAGAGGAGGGATCCTTTCCCTGGTTGGTCGGGAAAGAATTCCCGGCGTTCCCGTCACATCTCAAGAGGAGGCGCTCTCCACAGGAAAGGCGAGAGGGATTCCAGTGTCGTGCCACCATTCCCAGAGTCCCCCAGATGTCTCAGTCCATTCCAGGGAAACCTGTTTTCCCTGCACTGACTGGACTTTCAAGCCGAGGATCGACTCACACCACGGTGGCACGTGGGACAGCCCTGTGGGAAAGCCTCGTTGGAAAGCCTCGGGGAAAGCCTCGAGGGAAAGCCACTGATCCCTTGAGCCACTCGACGGGACGCTTGACACTGCTGCTACAGCTCGGAGGAAAGCGAACGTGCATGCCCCCAATCGAGACGAGGACTTACTCCCCTGGGGAGACTCCAGAAGTACCCAAGGTCCATATCAGCACTGGAGAGGAATCCTCACGTCCCGGCACCGACTACACACAAGGTCTTAGGCCCCGGAATCGACGGGAGAGGAATCCCGAGAGGTCCCCGTGCAACTCGCATGGGGACTGGCCTTTCCTGACGCCACCAGAGTGAGTCTCTGAGGACCCCGTCGTAAGTCGAGGGCACCGGCCCAAAGTCGAGAAAATCCAGGAGGTTCTCCCCTCCAGGCGAGATGACGCCCATTCCCGCTGAGGCGTCTCGAGGCTAATCACACCTAACCTCTGGAACTCCAAAAGGGTCCTTCACACCCTTGCAACAACTCAAGAATTTCCTGGACATAGCCGACTCCACTCGAGAGGAAGCACAAGAGTCCCCACCACATCCAGAGAAACCTCGCTTCCGCCTCATAGTTTGAGAGGGGGATCCGTTCCCTGCGTGGTCTGGAAAGAATTCCCGGCGTTCCCGTCGCATCTAAAGTGGAGGCACTCTCCACAGGAAAGGGGAGAGGAACTCCAGAGTCCTGCCAACATGTCCAGAGTACCCCAGATGTCTCAGTCCATTCCAGGGAAACCTGTTTTCCCTGCACTGACTCGACGTTCAAGCCGAGGATCGACTCACACCACGGTGGCACCTTGGACAGCCCTGTGGGAAAGCCTCGTGAGAAAGCCTCGTGGGACAGCCTCGAGGGAAAATAACTGATCCCTTGATCCACGCGAAAAGAAGCGTGACACTGCTGCTACAGCTCGGGAGGAAAGCGCACGTGCATGCCCCCACTCGAGACGAGGACTGACGCCCCTGTGGAGACTCCAGAAGTACGCCAAGATCCATTTCAGCACCGGAGAGCAATCCTCAGGTTCCGGCACCGACTCCACACAAGGTCTTAGTCCCCGGCTACGACGGGAGAGGAATCCCGAGAGGCCTCCGACCAACTCGCATGGGGACTGGCCTTTCCTGAGGCCACCAGAGCGGGTCCCTGATGGCCCCGTGGTAAGTCGAGAGCACCTGCCAAAACTCGAGAAAATCCAGGAGGATCTCCCCTCCAGGCGAGATGAGGCCCATTTCCGCTGAGGCGTCTCGAGGCTAATCACACCTAACCTCTGGAACTTCCAAAGGGTCCTTCACACCCTTGCTGCAACTCACGAAGTTCCCCGACATACCCGTGTCCACTCGAGAGGAAGCACGAGAGTCCCGCCCACATCCAGAGGAGCCCCGTTTCAGACTCCTAGCTCGAGAGGAGGGATCCTTTACCTGCGTGGTCGGGAAAGAATTCCCGGCGTTCCCGTCACATCTCAAGCGGAGGCGCTTCTCACAGGAAAGGCGAGAGGAACTCCAGGGTCGTGCCACCATTCCCAGAGTCCCCAGATGTCTCAGTCCATTCCAGGGAAAACTGTTTTCCCTTCACTGCCTCAACTTTCAAGCCGAGGATTGACTCACACCATGGTGGCACGTGGGACAGCCCTGTGGGAAAGCCTCGAGGGAAAGCCACAGATCCCTTGATCCATGCGAAGGGAAGCATGACACTGCTGCTACAGCTCGGAAGGAAAGCACACGTGCATGCCACCACTCGGGACGAGGGGAGACTCCAGAAGTACCCCCAAGATCCGTGTCAGCACTGGACAGGAATCCTCAGGTTCCGGCACCGACTCCACACAAGGTCTTAGTTACCAGCATCAATGGGAGATGAATCCCGAGAAACTCCGAGCAACTCGCATGGGGACTGGCCTTTCCAGAGGCCACAAAGGCGGGTCCCTGAGGTCCCCATCGTAAGTCGAGAGAGCACCTGCCGAAACTCGAGAAAATCCAGGAGGTTCTCCGCTCCAAGAGAGATGAGGCCCATTTCCGCTGAGGCGTCTCGAGTCTAATAACACCTAACCTCTGGAACTTACAAAGGATCCTTCACAGCCTTCCTGCAACTCAAGAAGATCCCCGACATACCTGTCTCCACTCGAGAGGAAGCACGAGAGTCCCGCCCACATCCAGAGGAGCCCCGTTTCCGCCTCATAGCTCGAGAGGAGGGATCCTTTCCCTGCGTGGTCGGGAAAGGATTCCGGCGTTCCCGTCTCATCTCAAGAGGAGGCGTTCTCCACAGGAGAGGCGAGAGGGACTCCAGTGTCGTGCCACCATTCCCAGAGTCCCCCAGATGTCTCAATCCATTCCAGGGAAACCTGTTTTCCCTGCACTGCCTCGACTTTCAAACCGAGGATCGACTCACCCCACGGTGGCACTTGGGACAGCCCTGTGGGAAAGCCTCGTGGGAAAGCCTCATGGGAAAGCCTCGAGGGAAAGCAACTGATCCCTTGAGCCACTCGACGGGACGCTTGACACTGCTCCTACAGCTCGGAGGAAAGCGTACGTGCAAGCCCCCACTCGAGACGAGGACTTATTCCCGTGGGGAGACTCCAGAAGTACCCCAAGGTCCATGTCAGCACTGGAGAGGAATCCTCAGGTTCCAGCACTGACTCCACACAAGGTCTTAGGCCCCGCTACCCGGGAGAGGAATCCCGAGAAGCCCCGAGCAACTCGCTGGGGTCTGGCCTTTCCTGAGACCACCAGAGCGGGTCCCTGAGGTACCCGTCTTAAGTCGAGAGCACCTCCCGCAACTCGAGAAAATCCAGGAGGTTCTCCATCCAGGCGAGATGAGGCCCATTTCCTCTGAGGCCTCTCGAGGCTAATCACACCTAACCTCTGGAACATCCAAAGGGTCCTTCACACCCTTGCTGCAACTCAAGAAGTTCCCCGACATACCCGACTCCACTCGAGAGGAAGCACGAGCGAGCCCCGCCCACATCCAGAGGAGCCCGGTTTCTGCCTCCTAGATCGAGAAGGGATCCTCTCCCTGCGTGGTCGGGAAAGAATTCCCGGCATTCCCGTCGCATCTCAAGAGGAGGCACTCTCCACAGGAAAGGCGAGAGGAACTCCAGTGTCGTGTCACCATTCCCAGAATCACCCAGATATCTCAGTCCATTTCAGGGATATCTGTTTTCCCTACACTTCCTCGACTTTCAAGCCGAGGAACGACTCACACCATGGTGACACGTGGGACAGCCCTGTGGAAAGCCTCGTGGGAAAGCTTCATTTGAAAGCCTGGAGGGAAATCCACAGACCCCTTGATCCCGGGGGAAGGGAATGGTGACACTGCTGCTACAGCGTGGGAGGAAATCGCACGTGCATGCCCCCACTCCAGACGAGGACTGACTCCCCCTGGGGAGACCCCAGAAATACCCCAGGATCCATGTCAGCACTGGAGAGGAATACTCAGGTTCTGGCACCGACTCCACACAAGGTCTTAGGCCCCGGCATCGTCGGAGAGGAATCCCGAGAGGACACCGCAACTCTCACATGGGGACTGGCCTTTCCTGAGGCCACCAGAGAGGCTCCCTGAGGTCCCCCATCGTAAGTCGAGAGCACAACTCGAGAAAATCCAGGAGGTACTCCCCTCCAGGCGAGATGAGGCCCATTTCCGCTGAGGCGTCTCGAGGCTAATCACACAACCTCTGGAGTTTCTCGAGTCTCCCAAGGGAATCAGTCCTCATCTCGAGTGGGGGCATGCACGTTTGATTTCCTCCCGAGGTTTAGAAGCAGTGTCACGCTTCCCCTCTCGTGGATCAAGGGATCTGTGGCTTTCCTCTAGGCCTTCCCACGAGGCTATCACACGAGGCTTTCCCACAGGGTTGTCCCACGTGCCACGGTGGTGTGAATCGATCCTCGCTTGAAAGTTGAGGCAGTGCAGGGAAAACAGTTTTCCCTGGAATGGACTGAGACATCTGGGGGACTCTGGGAATGGTGGCACGACCCTGGAATTCCTCTCGCCTTTCCTGTGGAGAGTGCCTACTCTTGAGATGCGACGGGAACGCCGGGAATTCTTTCCCGACCACGCAGGGAAAGGATCCGTCCTCTCGAGCTATGAGGCGGAAACGGGGCTCCTCTCAATGTGGGCGGGACGCTCGTGCTTCCTCTCGAGTGCAGACGGGTATGCTTGGGAAATTCTTGAGTTGAGCAAGGGTGTGAAGGACCCTTTGGAAGTTCCAGAGGTTAGGTGTTATTAGCCTCGAGACGCCTCAGCGGAAATTGGCCTCATCTCGCCTGGAGGGGAGAACCTTCTGGATTTTCTCGAGTTGCAGCAGGTCCTCTCGACTTACTAAGGGGACCTCAGGGACCCGTTCTGGTGGCCTCAGGAAAGGTCAGTCCCCATGCGAGTTGCTCGGGGGCCTCTCGGATTCCTCTCCCGTCGATTCCAGGGCCTACGACCTTGTGTGGAATCAGTGCCGGAACCTGAGGATTCCTCTCCAGTGCTGACATGGATCTTGGGTACTTCTGGAGTCTCCCCAGGGGAGTCAGCCCTCGTCTCAAGTGGGGGCATGCACGTGCGCTTTCCTCCCGGAGCTGTAGTAGCAGTGTCACGGTTCCCTTCGAGTGGATCAAGGACCTGTCGGTTTCCCTCCAGGCTTTCCCACAAGGCTTTCCCACGAGGCTTTCCCCACGAGGCTTTCCTACAGGGCTATCCACATGCCACCGTGGAGTGAGTCGATCCTCGGCTTCAAAGTCGAGGCAATGCAGGGAAAACAGGTTTCCCTGGAATGGACTGAGACATCTGGGGGGCTCT
>NW_017216383.1:0-13226 GCF_001704415.2 Capra hircus
GTGGTGAGGTGTGATGGTGTGATGGTGATGGTGGTGATGGTGGTGATGGTGGTGATGATGGATGGTGATTGGTGATGATGTGTGATGGTGGTGATGGTGGTGATGGTGGTGATGGTGGTGATGGGTGGTGATGATGGATGATGATGGTGGTGATGGTGGATGGTGATGGTGGTATGGTGGTGTGGTGATGGTGGTGATGGTGGTGATGGTGATGATGGTGGTGATGGTGGATGGTGAGGTGATGATGGTGTGGTGATGGTGGGTGATGGTGGTGATGGGATGGTGATGGTGGTGATGGTGGTGGTGATGGTGGTGATGGGTGATGGTGATGGTGGTGATGTGGTGGTGATGGGTGGTGGTGATGGTGGATGATGTGGTGGTGGTGATGGTGATGATGGTGGTGGTGATGGTGATGATGGTGGTGGTGATGGTGATGATGGTGGGTGATGGTGGTGATGGTGGTGCTGGTGATGGTGATGATGGTGGGTGATGGTGATGGATGGTGGGTGATGGTGGTGATGGTGGTGCTGGTGATGGTGATGATGGTGGTGGTGATGGTGATGATGATGGTGGTGATGGTGGTGGCTGGTGATGGTGATGATGGTGGCAATGATAGTGGTAGTGTTTCTAGTGGGGCTGATGGTGGTGGAGGTAGTGAGGATGGTGGTAGAGGTGTTGGTGGTGGTGATGAGGTTGATGGGGACAAGTGACCAATAGCAACCTGTGACATGGCCGGGTGCCCTGATGCCCTCTGACCCCTGACCTTTGTGTGGCCCCTGCAGCCCCCCTGCAGGCCCTCTACCTGGAAGTGGTTCCTGTCATCCGGCATCAACCAGGAGGTGAACCTCACGGCTGTGCTGCTGCCCCTGAACCCCAACCTCACCGTCTTCTACTGGTGGATCGGCCACAGCCTGCAGGTACGCAGGCCCGGGCCCCTGGAGGCCCCTCCTCCCCACAGGCTCCCATCTGGGGTGGAGCCTGGGGCAGATCCACCCTCCGTACCAGGCAGGATGGAGCATGTGGCACCATGGAGGTGAGGCGGGCGCACACCAGCCCTCCCTCCACCCTGCACAGCTGCTTGGGGTCCGGCTGTGTCTGAGTGCGGTGGACAATGTGGTCGATCAGATCAGACCAGGACCATGCTCTTTCCTGGGGAAGGTACGTGTGAACAGAGTAGGTGACCCGAGTTGGGGTGTGACGCGCGCCACAGGAAGGGGACAGATCGTCTCTAGGTCTGAGCCGGAGGTGATCAGGGAGGGCTGATTCATGGAGGAGGGGGTCCCTGGGCTGAGCCCGACCTCAGAAGCATCACCCCAGGGTTGTGGGTTGTGTCCTGAGAGCATGGGGAACCGAAGACAGATGCCTGGTGGGAGGTCCTGAGGACCTTTGTGGACAAGACTGCCCCTTAGCCTGGGGGAAGGGACCCCAAGACCCAAAGGGGATCCTTCGCTCATTCAGCAAATGGCAGCCCTGCAGCCCCCCGAGACAGCGGCCAAGGCCCAGCCTGGGAGGGGCTCAGGACTCAGGACTGTGGTTCCAGGGCGCGGGATGGGTGAGGAAGGTGCTCAGGCTCTGGGTTCGAGCAGCAAGTCAACCACCTCCAGCTGAGCCCTTGGAGAGTTGTGCCTCCCAGAGCCTCTGTCTCCCCATCTGCAAGGCCCGAGGTCATAGTGTGGACCCACGATCGACGTGGGTGCCCACCCCATGGGGTGGGTGCTGAGCTAGGACCTGGGGTCTGAGCATGAAGGTGCTACAGCCCAGCTGAGCTTGGGCTGGGGCAGGAAGGTGACAGGGACGCCCCGCCTAGCAGCCACACTGGGCCTTCGACACCATCCACACAGAGGGGTCTTGGTGCCTCTGGAGGGCAGGGGGCCCTGGGAGACACGTGTCTATGCTGGGGAGCTCTCAGGTCCAGGCGTCTCTCTGGGGGTATCTCCCCATGCCCCCTGGGCGCTCTCAGCAGGCTCCCATGGGGCCAGCTCTCCGGCCCGGTCCTGAGCCCTCTTGTGCCCGCAGCCCCGCCTGTCCCTGGAGAACTCTGTGACGACGCGGTTTGGGGACCCGGGGGACGTGCGGGTGACGGTACAGGCTGCCTGCGGGACTTCCGTGCTGCAGGACTCCAAGGTGGTCCGCGTGCTGGGTGAGTGCCCTCTCCCCCACCGTGGCAGGCAGCGCAGCTTCTCCTTCCCAGGAGCTCAGGGTCGGGCTAGACGGGGTGGGGGTACCCCACCAAGGCGCCCATCACCCTGGGGCAGCCCCAGCTGGACGGAGGGATGGCCCAGCATGGCTCCGACACCTCTGGGCTCCCTGGCCTCGGTTTCCCCATCTGTGAAATAAACACCAAACGACCCCTGTGCACGGGGCACTCATGGGCCCCACACGACACGAGTGAGGACGCAGCTGAGGGGCTTGGTGAGGTCACCGGGGGGGACAGAGCTGGGACTGGGCACTGGGAGGGAGGGCCAAGCCTGCTCTGTGGCTTCCCCATCAGCCCTCGAGGACAGACAAGCTTGGCCTTCCGTCTCCCAGGGACCCACTGAGTTTGGCCGGGCTGTCCCCGCCCAATGAATAAGAGTCCCGGAGAGCAGAGTCCACCCGCCCCCACCACCTTCTCTTTCTCTCAAATTCCCCAGGGCCCCCGACTCAAGACAAGCAGCAGGTGGTGAAAGAAAGACCAGTGGAGAGAGGACAGTTCACTCCCTCCCCTCGCCCCCCGCCGCAGGCACCTGTCCTCAGCATCCTGACATCTGAGGGCTGTCATGCGATTATATCTCAAAGGACATGGGATATTGACTTTATTGGGAGTCCTGCTCTGAATCTGTGTCCCATTTATCTATTATTCCCTGCTTGGGGGCTCTGAGCCTCGCCCCCAGGAGACAGTTGCAACCGAAAATTAGTCCTCAGAGTGGACGCGTCCCACCACCCAGAGCCATGTTCCCCTCTTTATCACCCCGATAAAAACCTCATTTTGTTCTAAGACAGCATCTGCCGTGGACAGCAGCCATCAGTTAAGTATTCAGGGGACAGCCCTTGGCCATTGTTCACTCCCGCACCCCGAGCCCGGAGCCTTGAAACACTCACCCCCACCCACACTGCACATTCACGAGGCACTTGTCCCTTTGACTGCTCACCCTTGCAGAGCCCCCTCCCTCTTTACAAATGAGGAAACCAAGGCTCGGGAGCTAAGTGGAGAGAGGACAGTTCACTCTGAGGCTCCCAGGGCTGGGTCTTTCTTTCACCTGCTGCTGCTTGTTGGTTTAGAAGAGGTGCCTTGAGTTGGGGGCCCTGGGGAATTTGAGAGAGAGAAGGCGGTCGGGGCGGGTGGACTCTGCTCTCCAGGGACTCTTATTCGGTGAGGGGACAGCCCATCAAACTCAGCGGGTCCCTGGGAGACGGAAGGCCGAGCTTGTCTGTCCTCGAGGGCTGATGGGGAAGCCACAGAGCAGGCTTGGCCCTCCCTCCCAGGTCAGCACCGCCGTCCTCGTCGCTGTCACCATTATTGTTATTATTGTTATTAAATGGCAGCAGTGCAGTGGGTCCTGCCGGGGACAGCTGCTGGCACACAGACGGGGAGGAATCTTTTTTCTGAAGGTGGGCGGCGGGATCCACCCCCAGGGCCAGTCCTGGACCAGCCAGGGGGTGTGGCCACCGGCTGTGAAGGGAGCAGGGCGGTGACACTCTCCCGTCTCCGCCTCTTTCCAGATCAATTTCAGGTCGTGCCTCTGCAGTTTTCCAAGGACCTGGATGCTCACAACCCCAACACCCCCGAGTGGAGGGAAGACGTCGGCCTCGTGGTGTCCCGGCTCCTCTCCAAGGTACCCAGCCCAGCCGTGGCAGAGCCGCCGCCCTTCTTATGCGTTGTGGTTACCCCGAGGAAGTGGGGGCAGGGGCCAGAGTCCTCAGGGAAGGGGACAGGGGGTCGGGCAGGCTGCCCTGCGTCCTAATTATCTGTCCTTTGGGTCCGCCAACGGTGCTTGGAAGCCACTTAGGATCCTTTCACCTGGCCCTGGGGGACACGGGGTCGGAGCATCCTCATGTGGGGGAGGGGCAGGGCTGCATGCTCCATGCACATCTAGTGAGCACCAGCTGTTTGCACGAGACACAGTTGCCCTCCTCCAATGGTCCAGAATCTCTTTAAAGTGATTCTCATTTACTCACTGCTGGATACGGGAGACAGAGAGATAAGTCTCTGTGATGTCTACTGTCAGGGAGCTCACAGAAGACAAAGGCAGGGTGGGCATGGGGCACTTGAGGCCCCTGACCCCCCAGTGGGAGAAAGCCCAGCTTCCTAGAGTCATCCATGGTTGTCCCAGGCTGATGCTCACCATGGCCATGCCTCCCTTTGGCCCATTAAGAATTCGGGTAGTATTGTCTTGGGCACTGAAGGGTGAATAGGAGTTTGCCAGATGAATGTGCGTGGAGCGGGACTTCCAGGAAGCAGAGCTTTGTGGGTTGAGGGAGCTGCGTGGTCAGAAGCCCTGACACCTGGGAGGACAGTACGCGAGGGAGGGGCCTGCTCACCTGCAGGCAGTGGGAGAGTTGAGCTGAAGGGGGGCAGCCCTGGGCAAGCGGAGGCCGTGGTGGGGGTGGGAGGCGAAAGGCTGAGGGCCCAGGAGGGCCAAAGGATGCTGGGGCTACCCCCATGCCGGGCAGGGGTCAAGAACGGCCAAGACTCGGACAGGTCAGGTGGGGAGGGGGGTGTGATCGCGGGGGCCGTGGAGCATGGCTGGGACAGAGGAGGCATGCTGGCGCATCAGGGTGGCTCTCTGTGTCCCCGCAGGAGACCAGCATCCCTGAGGAGCTGATGGTGACGGTGGTGAAGCCGGGGCTGCCCACCTTGGCCGACTTGCACGTGCTCCTGCCCCCTCCCAGGCCTACGAGGAAGAGAAGCCTCACCAGTGACAAGGTACCTCCCGCGGCCACTGGGCCGGGTGCGCCCCGCACAGCGTAGGGTCTGATGGTGATACCCAACAAACACGCAGACCTCAGTCACTCTTCATCACATAAAGGCTTATCTCTCACCGATCACTGTCCCTCCTCCCCCTTGTGGCTACCCCTGGGTCACGACGGTGGAGGAGTTGGGGGACCAGGGCACCAGGCCGGACCAGCCCCCAAGGGGCACGTGCCAATTTCACTCCCATTTCTTTGGCTGGACCTGGTCGCCCCACCCCAGCCTCACTGCGAGGGGTGAGCACCACCCAGGGGACTCCGGGACCTGGTTTCAGGACACCCAACTAGGACTGGGACTGAGAGGTGAAAGGGAAGCCCTTCACGCCTTCCAGGGCATCGGTAACTCCACAACAAGCAGGCAGCGACGAGCGTGGATGAGGACGTGGAGAAACTTGGCCCCTGTTCACTGCTGAGATGGAACGGAAAGTGGTGCAGTTGCCGTACAAACTGTCTGGCAGAGCTTCAAATACGAAGTTACCATATAACACGGCAGCTCCACCCCCCCCCCCCCAGGGATGTACCAAAGAGAAGTAAAAATGCGTGTCTACACACACACTCATGCATGAGTGTCCGTGAACCCAAAGGGGAAGCAGCCCACATGCCCACCCGCAGACGACTAGGCGAGGAGGAGGCAGCCCAGACGCACAGTGGAACAGACGACCAGGCGAGAAGGCAGTCCAGACGCACAGTGGAACATTACTCAGCCATGAACAGGAGTGACATTCTGATCCAAGCTGCAACTCGGGTGAACCCAAGCACGATGCAAAGTGAAAGACGACGGTCACAAAAAGCCACTGATTGTGTGATTCCATTTATATGAAATGTCCAAATCGGCAAATCCACAGAGACAACACAGGAGTGGTTGCCAGGGGCTGGGGGGGCAGGGGGGTGACTGCTGGTGGGGGCAGGGTTTGCTTTGGGAGGATAGAAAGGTTCCTTTGGGAGGAGTAAAACGGTAGTAGTGGTCGCGTGGCTGTGAATATACTAAAAACCACTGAATGGTACACTTTACAAAAGTAAATATCTCAGAAAAAAAAAAGAAGAATCAGAACCGCAGCCAAGCTCTGGACTAGTCGTGGGCACTGATGCCCACGCAGACGGTCTGGAGAGAGTGACCAGTGCTGAGGCGGGGCTGCAGCACAGCCCGCAGTACCCCTGAGGGTGGGTGGTAGTGCCCATTTTACAGACGAGGGAAGCGGGGCTCAGTGAGACCCCTGCCAGGAAGCACGGTGCAGGCACGGTGCCCACCCCTCTGGCTGCAGAGCCGTGCTCCAGCCATGTCCAGGCGGCCTCTGGGTGGACCCTTGACTGTGCCGGCCCGACCCACAGCCCTTCCCAAAGGGCAGCTGCGTCTGAACCCGGGGCTCCCAGCCACGCCTGAGCCCTGATAATAGGTGTCTCCAGATGTTGGTCAGCAGCCGGTTGAGAGTCATTGACCCATTTCTCAGATGAGGATCTGAGAGTAGAGGCTGGGTGAAGGTTGGGGAAGACTGCAGGGGTCCTGGCTGCCAGCACTGGGCTCAGAGGCTGCACCCACTGGGGGCACTTTAGACTGAGGGTTGGAAGGAAAGGAGGTGGGGGTACTCCCCCCATTGTGCTGAGTGCTCAGCGTAAACCGTGGGGTACTGCCCCCATTCCCTCTTGAGAAACCTGTATGCAGGTCAGGAAGCAACATTTAGAACTGGGCATGGAACAACAGATTGATTCCGAATAGGGAAAGGAGTACATCAAGACTCTACATTGTCACCCTGATTATTTAACTTATATGCAGAATACATCATGAGAAACGCTGGGCTGGAGGAAGCACAAGCTGGAATCAAGATTGCCGCGAGAAATATCAATAACCTCAGATATGCAGATGACACCACCCTTATGGCAGAAAGTGAAGAACTAAAGACCCTCTTGATGAAAGTGAACAAGGAGAGTGAAAAAGTTGGCTTAAAGTTCAACATTCAGAAAACGAAGATCATGGCATCCGGTCCCATCACTTCACGGCAAATAGATAGGGAAACAGTGGAAACAGTGAGAGACTTTATTTTTTGGGCTCCAAAATCACTGCAGATAGTGACTGCAATCATGAAATTAAGATGCTTACTCCTTGGGAGGAAAGTTATGACCAACCTAGACAGCATATTAAAAAGCAGAGACATTCTTTAGACAACAAAGTTCCATCTAAGCAAGGCTAGGTTTTTCCAGTAGTTACGTATGGATGTGAGATTTGGACTATAAAGAAAGCTGAGCACCGAAGAATTGATGCTTTTGAACTGTGATGTTGGAGAAGACTCTTGAGAATCCCTTGGACTGCAAGGAGATCCAACCAGTCCATCCTAAAGGAAACCAGTCCTGAATATTCATTGGAAGGATTGATGCTGAAGCTGAAACTCCAATACTTTGGCCACCTGATGGTTAGAGCTGACTCATTGGAAAAGACCCCAATGCTGGGAAAGACTGAGGGCAGGAGGAGAAGGGGACGGCAGAGGATGAGATGGTTGGATGGCATCACCATCTCAATGGACATGAGTTTGAGTAAACTCTGGGAGTTGGTGATGGACAGAGAAGCCTGGCATGCTGCAGTCCTTGGGGTCACAGAGTCAGACATGACTGAGCGACTGAACTGAACTTCTCTCACTGTGCTGAGTGCTCAGAGTAAACCACGTGCCCAATGTCAGGGAGAAGCCTTAGCCGCACACCCGTCCACCGCCAGCAGCCAATCCTGCGGAGCCTGCTGTGTGCAGAGCTCAGGGCTCGGGGCACCACGCGAGATGCTCGTATGAATCCTCACGATGACCTGAGGACAGAGAGGTGTCAAGAGCCTGGGGCATGGCTGGGAGCCCCGGGTTCAGACATGGCTGCTCTTCCGGATGGGCTGTGGGTCAGGCCGGCACAGTCAAGGGTCCACCCAGAGGCCGCCCAGGCGTGGCTCTGCAGCCAGAGCGGGGGTGGGCACCATGCCCGCGCTGTGCTTCCTGGCAGGGGTCTCACTGAGCCCCGCTTCCCTCGTCTGTAAAATGGGTGCAACCACTCACCACAGGGGTGCTGCGGGCCGTGCTGCAGCCCCGCCTCAGTGCTGGTCACTCTCTCCAGACCGTCTGCATGGGCACTGGTGCCCACGACTAGTCCAGAGCTTGGCTAAGATTCTGAGTCTTTTTTCTTTGAGATATCGTTTGCTTTTGTCAAGTGTGCCATTCAGTGATTTTTAGTATATTCACAGCCATGCGACCACTATTCCCAACTCCTCCCAAAGGAACCTTTCATCCTCCCAAAGGAAACCCGCCCCCACCAGCAGTCACCCCCCTCCAGCCCCTGGCAACCACTCCTGTGTTGGCATCTTTCTGTTCTCAGTTCAAGGGGCAGAACCAGGTGCTTCCCAGATCCTCCAGGTGGGGAGCTGTGTAAGCGACAGGCCAACCCTGCACCCTCATTCTGTGAACAAGAGCGGAGTCCCAGAGGCCAAAACGCTGCTCAGCAAGGCTCAGCCAGTCCCCAGGGAATGTCCCCCCATCTCCAGAGGCCCTGGGAGCGATGCCACAGGACCCCCATCCCTGGGGGCCTCCTTCCCCAGCACCTCTGCCCCCACCTGTGCAGAAGGGTGACACCTGACACCCATGTGGGCTGATTGAGTCCCTTCCAAACCCCAGAAATTCCCCGCTTGTGAATTTCCAAACCAGTAGGGTGCCCCAGAGGCCCACTGCCCATCCCCCACCCCACAGTCTTGCAACACCACCCTGGGAGTTCTCTGCCTCAGGTGAGGGGTCACTTGCCTGCCAGGGTCACCTGCCCTGACCCTGCTTTGTCCTCTTCTTGGTCTTCCACCTCTAAGAAGCCTCCTCTGATTACTTCTGGGGTCGGGGGCCTCCTGGACATCCCTGGATTACCACACTCCATGGTCCCAACTAAAACCAGAGCTCTCTGAGGACAGGGCCACACTTGGATCACCTTGTGTCCCATCAGAGGTTCTTGGTCAGAGTTGGTTGGTGGCTAGCATTCCCATTTTACAGATGGGGTGACTGAGGCTGGAGAGGCACAGGGGTCCTCCCCTAGCCCCCTGACCATGGAGGGTCAGGGCGGACAACCGCCCAGCTCCCCCGCTCCCCCTGCCTGGACCCTGAAGACCCCACCTCACTCCCCAATCTGTGCTTTCAGAGGCTCACGGCCATCCAGCAGGTGCTGAACGCACAGAAGATCAGCTTCCTCCTGCGCGGCGGGGTCCGGGTCGTGGTGGCCGTGAGGGACGTGGACACGGGTGAGGCCCGGGCCGGGCTCGCCTCTGCAAGGTGGGACGGGCGGGCATCTAGGCCCCTCAGACGATGCTGGCTACTGTGTACACTGGGGGCAGAGGGGGCCCCTCTGCTCACCACATATCCCTCCTGGCCGGGTGGTTGTCTTCAGTTAAATCCTGGTCAGCCTTGCTGCCCTCCCCGTGGATGCGCACAGGAGCTCTTGCTTTAATTTACATCATTTAGGGTCTCAGATAGGGCTTCCCAGGTGGTGCCAGTGGTAAAGAACCCGGCTGCCAGTGCAAGAGACGTAGGAGACCTGGGTTCGATCCCTGAGTCAGGAAGGCCACCTGGAGGAGGGCATGGCACCCCACTCCAGTACTCTTGCCTGGAGAATCCCCTGGACAGACGAGCCTGGCAGGCTACAGTCCATGGGGTCACAGAGTCGGACGCGACTGAAGCAACTGAGCATAGACGCAGGGTCTCAGATGCACTCTGCCCCCACGCCCACCATGGACTGTCCTCCCCGCTCTGGGGCAAGAATCTTGGCAGGAGCCCAGGGGCCACTTTCTGCTCTGTGAAGACGCATGTCCACACCAGCATCGGTCTGGACAGAGCTGTGTCCACTTTCTAGGCGGGGAAGACCAGGGCCGGGATTTACCCAGTGGTGTCCCAGGTTCCGGGGGCAGCCGCTGCCCACTCTGAGCGCTCACAGGCCGTTTTGCCCACAGATTCCCCGAGCCTGGGAAGCGGAGGCGGCTACTGGGCGGTGGCGATCCTCTTCGTCAGCGGGCTCTTCGCGGTCGGGGCCTTCATCCTGTACAAGTTCAAAAGGCAAGGCCACCTGGCCTCCCTGGGCTCACGGGGCATGCAGAGGGGACCCGAGGGCCACGGGGGGCTGGGACTGTGGCCTTGATGGGCCGCGGGACAGAGGAGGGGGCCTCGTCGGGACCTGCGCGCTGGTCCTGAGTCATCTCTGTCCCTGAGGGCAGCCGGCCACTCACAAGCCAGGGAGCGTCTTCCACCCAATCCCCGCCTCTGCTCCACACACCCATTTTACAGAGGAGGAAACCCAGGCTCAGAGAGGTCAAGCGATTGTCCCAGAGCAACATAGATGAGTGAGGAGCTGACCCCAGGCCGTGTCCTCCACCACCCATGCTCCCCACAGCGCTCATCCACCCTTCCCTCCACGAGCTTGAGCCAGAGCTGCCCTGTGCCAGGCGCCCCATGGCAAGTGGGGGGGTGGGCTCCAGCTTCTTTCCGGGAGAAGTCAGGGTTAGGTAGTGACACCCAGGGTGGGAGCAGGCAGGGGCTCAGGATGAGGCCGGGTGGGTGGCAAGCTCTGTGTGCGGTCATCAGAGGGGCTGTGGTGCCTCCTCCCCTCTCACCTTGATCCTCATCTGTAAAATGGGTTTAATAGTGCTAGGATTATTCACGGGCACCCTCAGAGGGGCTGGAGAATCTGGTCTTACCCGGATACGGGGCCCGGGGATGGACACAAAGGCCAGAGAGTGTCGCCAGACTCATGCCCTGCAAATGCAGCTGAGAGCCGACCCCCGCGTTTCACCCCATCTGGCTGGTTCGGCTCCAGTGGCCTCAGGGTCTCCTTGCTCAGGGTCACCATTGGGAACAGTCTGGAGACATCCTGATCCTCTGGCTCCTGCCCCCTGGGGGCCAAGGGTCCCTCCTGCAGCCCAGGACTCTGCTGGGTCTCTGTCCTCCAGGACCATTCACACTGGGCGACCCACCCTCCCGACCTGTGGGGCAGCCCAGACGGTCAGCCTCCCAGACCAGCTCACCATCCAGCCTGCGGCTCCGGCCAGTCTCTTCCCCTCCCTGGGCCTCAGTTTCCTCATCTGTAAAAGGGGACTAATCAGGAGGGAGGCAGGAAAAAGGGAAGAAGAGGTGGGCAGGTGCAGAGGCAGGGCCCTGTCGCCTGCAGACATTGTCCTGAGCACGTCTCCCTTCTTACCGTGATGTGTTTAGTTGGGACCTTGTGAAAATCGCCCAGCCCTGGCCTGGCTGAGGCAGGCTGTTCGTGGGTGAGTCCCGAGAGGCTGCAGAGAGGACGGGTGAGACGCTGCCTCCCAGGTCAGAGCTGTGCTGGAGGCACCGGCTGGACTCAGGGTTTGGGCCCCCATCTCCTTCTCTTTCCCCTCGGACCTTAGTCGGGGCGAATTTGGGCTTCTCCCAGGGTAACCCACTCCAGTACGCCTGCCTGGAGGATCCCACAGACAGAGGAGCCTGGCGGGTTACAGCCCATAAGGTCGCAAAGAGTCGGACAAGACTGAAGTGACAGCACACAAATGAAGGGCTCCTGAGAACTGCAGGGTGGCAGGAGTTGCCCGGGCAGCAGAAGGCAGGCCTGGCAGGTCAGGCATGAAAGGGGCAGGGTTCTGGTCTCTGTAACTTGCCGTCTTCAGACCCCCCCGCTGGAGGCCCAGAGTGCAGCTCCCACAAGTTGCTCCAGGTTCACGGCGCCCAGTGTGAATGGCCCCGAAGGCAGCTTGTCTCCAGAGGAGCAGAGGTGGGGAAGGGAAGACCTTGAGCCCAGCCAGGAGCTGGCCCCAGGAAAGGCGAGGGCGATGACCCCTGGGCTCCCCCAGCACTCTCAGGGCTTATTTCTGAATCAGATCATGTTGCGAGGTGTGGTTACCATGGGAAACCGTCGTGGCGACATCAGCACAGTTCTGACTGGGTACTGTAGGTGAGCGTCGCGCCGCCAGTGCCGATCAATATCTTTCTTGAGACTTAGCGCGATTCTCCACCTCGGTGGCAACGGAGAGCACAACATTTAGGCAGAGATGCAAGTTTGTAATTCGGACGGGGCTCCAGAGCTTCGTGTAGTAGGGACTGGACGTTCCTGGGCTGGCCGCAGCTGTCAGACTTCCTGCTTGCATAAAAAGCAGGCTCCTAAGTCTCAGAGGCTCTCAGTCACCGAGTGCTGTAGGGTCTCCCTTGGGTGCCTGTCATGACCAGACCCACCCAGGCTGGCTTGGCTGAATGTTGCATCATCCGTTGCCATTTGCTTCAGTATTTCCAGAGATACTGCTGCTCGTGGTGGGAATCTGACCTTATTGGGCGCTCGTGCTGAGAAAGGGAAACGTTTATTGACAAGCGACCTATACCACTGTCTTCTCGCCTACGTGAGCCTCAGTTTCCTCATCATTGATAAAGTGGATTTGTGGCTGAGAGAAATGTGTCGGTCGCGACTCCTTTGGGAAGTTTGTCGGAACTCTTGTCTCCACAGCTAATGTTTGGTGCTGGCGGTTCCCACAACGAAAGGGGACGACACTGGGCCTAAGCGGCGCCCATGGAGCTATTACACGCTGCCGCCAACAACAGATGCTTGAGTCAGAGGGAGGGGCCTGTGCCCTCCATGTCCTGTTCCCTCAATGCCCTAGTGTGCGGAGTAAAGTGTTCAAGAAGTTACCAGATGCGTACTGATTTCATGATGCCGCAGGAGCGCCTGTTAGTCATTGGCTCGTCATTACATCATCTCATCCAATTCTCACAGCACCACTACTCTACCTGCATACTGCCGCGATTTGTCCCTATACGTTTAGTGCCAACTCATCGCTCGACCTTGTGGTTAACACACGGCCGATCACCTCCGATCCTTGATACAGAAACCTGGAAGTTATGTGGTGACAGGACCCTGAAAGAGATAAAGAAACACCTCTCCCTGCCAGCACGCTCAGGGAGACAAGAGCCATGGACGGTCCTCGCGGAGCCAGAGGCAAACCCAGGCTTGTGGGAAGCTTACCAGAAGGAGGGCTTCTCCTGGCCACGAGGTGCTTGGCCCAGAAGGTGAGAGCCTGCAGGGGGGCTCCTGGAGGAGGTGGCGTGCATTGCGTGCACGAAATGGTGGCGCGACAGAACGCGCTCGTGCAGGGGGCTTTCCCTGGAGGCAGGGTGGCATAACTCCACCGGTCCACCCACATATGCGCGCAGAGGTGCGCTCAAGAGGCAGACCCAGGAGCGATGAGAGCCACTGCACAGAAGCCGTGCCTGCAAAGGGCCCTCCAGGGACAGGGCGTCCACGAGCAGAGCCCTAGA